>NC_143547.1:35114624-35270374 GCF_031878675.1 Megascapheus bottae | reverse complement strand
GCAGAAAGTCACATCATCAGTTGGTTTCTGTTGGAATCTAGATCAAGCAAAGCCCCTGGTTACCAGCACCAGTACTAGGAAACGGGACGCTGATGTTTCTAGGATCATCCCTGTGGGTCCTGTGAGTCTGAGCTTCTCTGAGTCCCAAATGCCAGGATCCTTTCACTCCTGCAATGAGGTTACTGCGTTGGGGCTGCCAGTGACAGGACCTGATGTGTGGTTGTTGGCAGAGGAGTAAACCCATCACCTGGCACATGACTGCCTGCGGGTGCTAGCACACTGCCTTTCCTCTTCCCTCACAGTCTGCTTAGGATGGTCGGGTTTGTGCCTCTACCTGGAACTGCATTAGAGGCACAAAGACACCACAGACTCTCCAGTGCTGTTAGGAAGACTCGGGTTTCTCAAGTTTGAGAAGATTTGGGGGTCTTCCCCCTTCCGGATCCAGGTTCAGCATTTCAGCTGGAGCAGAACTGAGATGACACTAGCTCCTCCCACCTCTGCCTCATGACATTTGTGTGACCTTGGGCACTGCTAGACCCAATTGTCTGCTAGACCTCCTGCTCCCTTGCTGCCATAAAAGTCACAGGGTTGTGGGGAGAACTGCACAGCTGTATCTCCTATGCCTGAGTGCAGCCTTGTCCACAGCATACTCCACCACTGCACTCACCTCCTCTCAGAGAGGTGAGGAACATAATGTACTGTAAACTCTACCCTGCCACAAATACTCATTTGCCCTGATCACATTTCATCCATTGAGAATCCAGGGTCTTCTGCTGATATGTGCCAGTCCATGCCCTTAGGGTCACCACTGGAGAGGGGAGGAGAAAATACCTCTGGGTGAAAAGTTCATCCCAGGAATCTCCCAGAGGAAGGGGAATGAGTGGGACTCTGAATATAAGTAGGTATTTGCATTCAGGGAAGGAATAGCATGGGAAAAACTCGTTTTAAGGACAGCAAAATTTTCAGTCTCTTAAGATAGAGATTTCCAGGCCACCAGTGTGAGGCAAGTAAGGATGGGGTTTGGGGAGCATTGCACGAAACAGGAAGACAGGAGGTAAAAGGATGAAATTTTAGAGCTGTGTTTCAGATAGGTGAATCTGTCTGGGACAACTGTGCTGGACAGCAAGGAAAAGCAAGGCTTGTTGATTTTATCTCAATTTAGCATCTTCCAATTTGTGGCCTTACTGAATCTCTCATCATTCTGTCTTAGTTTCCTTAAGGCCAGTGCAGCGTGTCCTAGAGCCACAAGCATTCAAAGGGGCAAAATTGGAAACTTCTCCTGTGTAGTGGGCACAAGAATCTAGGGTCACAGTATTTCCTGGGTTCATGGTGGTATCAACAGCTCTGCCAGATGTCAGACTGCAGGGTCAGAATGTCTACATTGCTCTTCGTACTGCTCTACTGTGCCTCATGCCCGATTAGACATAGCCAAAGTCATCTCTGTACCAATAACTGCCTAAGCCTCAGTGTAGAGTAAGAGGTTGGCATGAAATGTCTGTATACAATACAGACATTTACAGTCATTTACTTGGATTTGACTCCAATCTTGATGATCTAGGGAAAAGAACTGGCCCACCCCTCAGTGTCTGGACTTATTCTTCTGAGGCCTTGTTTAAGAGCACACGAGAGCCTCCTATGAGAGCAAAGGAGGCAGCACTGGAGCCCATCTGGACAGGTGACATTCGGCCTATTTGGAGCTGACTCCTTCCATGGGAGCTCTGGAGCCAGATCTCAGTCTCAGTCCTGCATCTCCTGCTCACCTGATGAATAAACTGGACAAGATGCTTAACCTCTCCTGGTCTCAGGTTCTTTTTCTTCTGAATCTCTAAAATGAGGCAAGTCAGGCTGTTGTCTCTGTGAGAATTCAGGGAAAAATGAAGACCCAAGGTCTAGCCTAGGGATAGCAATTATTAAGAGGATTTGGTGATACTTTGGATCAAAAGCTCCTGCACAGGGTCAGGTGTGTGGTCTAGTCATAGAGCACTTTCCAATCATGCAAAAACCCCTGGGTTCTATACCTTGGTACAATGTACACAGAAAAGGACAAAAAAGGACCTGTGGCTCAAGTGATTGAATACAATCTTTGAGAAAGCTCAAGAAAAGAGCACAGGTCCTGAGGTCAAGTACCAGGACTGACAAAAAATCTCCAATACAAAAATATTCTTGTTATGGTACAAGATTATTTTCATTATTAAATGATTGTACTAGTCTAGGTCTATGAACTTCTCTTTTCTGCCTCAAGGAAGAAATATATAGAATTTCCCTACGTCTTGATATGTGTATACCATGCCTCTGAACCCTCAATTTCCCAACACTTACATTCATGGGGCTTGCAATGTGTACCTTGGCACTGTCCCTGGCCTGGGCTCTTCAGCTCAAGGCTAATGCTCTATCACTACAGGTGCAGTGCCACTTCTGGTTTTCTGGTGGATAATTGGAGATGAGAGTCTCAAAGGCTTTCGTGCCTGGGCTGGCTTTGAACCATGTTTCTCAGAGCTAAGCCTCCTGAATGAGTGAGCTATGGGCACCAGGGTTTGGTATCTTCTTTTGTCCTGCCATGTCTTTGCTCACCTTCATGTACTTTGTTCTGGTGATGGTGCTCACAGTGGGAAACCCAAATATTTTTGTACCTCAGAGGCGTGGGGAACTGCCCAAATTTCTTACTTTCATGGCTTGGTATAAAGTGGCTGTCTTACACAATCTTTATAGACATAACAAGTCATATAACCAACTCTCAGCCTAGCCTGGGCTAAGGATTGATGATTTTCAAGAGAAAAAAAATATTCAGGCACAGAAGGCAGATGACTGTAATCCCAGCTACTCCGGAGGCTAAGGTCTGAGGATCAACGTTATAAGCCAGCCTGGTTAGGATAGAAAGCTTGTGAGATGTTTTGGGTGGAGAAGGGGGTGTTATGGCTGGGTGGATGTGTGTGTGCTGGTAGTCATGGTGGTAGTTTTGGCTTGTAGCTGGATCTCAGGGCATGGGCACTGTGCCCAAGATCTTTTTGCTCAAGCTAGAAGTCTACTACTTTGAGTCATAGCTGCACCTCCAGTTTTTGTGGGGTTAATTAGAGGCAAAAGTTTCATAGGGGATTTCCTGCCTGGAATTACATTGATCCAGGATGCTCAGATCTCAACATCCTGAGTAGCTAGGATTATAGGTGTGAGCCACTGTTGGCCAGTTGTAAGAATCTTATCTCAAATAAGCCACCCAGAACAAAATCAGAAGTAAAGCTGAGTCTCAAGTGATAGAGCACTATCTTTGAGGAAGATAGATCAGGCCTGATGACCAGATGCTATTATTTATGACAGACCCCTAGCATTCATCAGACTCAAAGGTCAAATATCCATACCACCATGAAAAATTAACCCTAGGGTCTACTCCGTGATACGGATACAGCATGTAGGACAAGAATTGGTAATCTGCATTTAATTTAGCACCCAGAGTGTCCAGATCCACTTGTCTGGAGACACATATTAGGAAGCCTGCTTTCATCATCACAGCAAACCATCCTCAGGGGAAGTTATAGAGGAGATCACAACTCCCAGATGTGGAAACCTCACCAGGAAGAAGATGTGCAGGGAACTTCCATCCTGTGATTGTGTCAGGAAGTCAATAAATTTTTTAGCCAAGGTGAAACTCTTTGTGGTGTGATCAGTCTGGATTCAATAAGAGAATGTCTCTTGGCCTTGGGAGTAGTGATAAGCAACGCAGTATAGTCAGTTTCATCTTCCTGAAAGATGGCAAAGGAAAAGACAAGTTCTTGAAGAATAGGACTCTAGAAGGATCTTCCCTAAGGCTGTGTAGAAAATATCTTCAACACTCAGACTCTATAGCAGTTCGTTAAAAGTAAAATAGCAATACGATTAGTATCTCAACTCTGACATATATCTTCAAGCATACCCCTTTGAAGTTACTGGTTGAGAGTCTGCTTCCTTGGTAAAAGAAAAATGAATCCCCTTTGGCGTCGTTCAGTGCTGTGATCAAATAAGAGCATCAGTGTTTGCTGTGTGCTCACATCTCTGCCACATCTCATATCTCTGTACCTTGATGGCTGACATAATTGACGTGTTAGCTAGTATTTATTTCATAATCAAAAATCATCTGGCAAAGCTGTGGTGCTCTGTCTGAATTGAGGGCCAAAATGGAGGGCGAAAAAGACATGTCTATGCCAAATGTGTGTGTCTACTTAGATCAAAGAAAATCCATTTATTCCCCCAGATTCCTCCAGATCTGCATACTCGACCTGACTGGGGAGCATGGTCATAACTAGTGGACAGAAAAGAGAAAGACAAAACAATGAATTTGGTATAATCAAGGCAGAGCTCTTCTATGGGGTGAGACCAGATTACACAAAAATGACCATTAGCTAAGCCACTTTGTCTCCTAGGCCTCACAGTTTTCCCCTCCATCTTCTATCAAACTGTGGTGCCTTCAGCTCTATTAGGCTGCATGGGCAGGGCCTGTGCTCCATTGAGACATTACGTCAAATACCAACCTTAAAAAGTAGCCATGTTTAAGGATGAGAGGTAAATATTAGAGTTGCTTCCATAAGCCTGTAGAGACAGTCTCAGTATGGGTGTGTGTATTCTCTGCGTTGGTCAGTAAAGACATCATTTCAGAAGTCCAGATTAGCCCCTGTCACTGAGTTGTAACCCAATTTGTCTTGCACATGACAGATGCATCTGTCTGCTCACTGAGGACAGAGCTGAGGCCATTATCATCCTGTGGTTCCCACAACCTGAACAGCTTGTAGTAGATGTCTTTCCTCCCATGGCAGGGCCAGAAATTGAAACTTAGCCTCTGAGGCTTGGGCAGGATATGAGTTCATGCCTGAGCCAATCTCAGAGGTGTGGGTGATCAAGTCCTACCAGGCAGGTGTCATTTCAGGCCCATCATTCCCAACTGGCATGGTAGTAAGGATATATGGGGATGAAAGCCAGCTTCTGTTTTCCCTAGAATAAGAGGAGTTCTTGAAATGACAGGATTATGGCATGTTTTTTTTCTTGCCTTATTTAAATGCTTAACATTCTCTCAGATGCCCTCATACCCCAAAATGTTAGTGTTGTTCAACCCTTTTTGAACTTGAAACCAAGGAGACTTTGAGTGATGTGTGGCTTTCCCAAAGTTCACAGCTTACAGGGACTGGATATGGGATGTTGAAATATTGATAGCCAAGAACCCAGGCTACTGTCACTATGAGGCTGTGTCACCAATTCATAGATCAATATATTTTACTTGGTTTGTTCCTTAGAACTAGAAGAATATGTCCAGGCCCAAAAGCTGAGTTGAAACTCTTGAATGGGACATTCTCCTAAACTAAACATAGAGCATACCCTTACCCATAATCTAATACTCAAGAAACCCATCCCATCTGCCATGATGACTGGATTGTTCTGGATATACATAGTCCCAATCATGAGAGCAGACACACGAAAAGTCATTGGGAAAGAATTCTACATTGATAATCTGAAGTCCAGTGCTCCCAGCATCCTGCATATACTGGTCAGTTCTGTGAGAAATGGTCATAGCAACACAGTTTCCAAGTGGAGTGTTCAGGGAGAAGTTTCAGACTCTCTTTGTCCCCGGGTCTCTGAACTTGTGCTGACACCCTCCTGCTCACTTTAGTTTTCATATTACAGTCCTCAACTTGGTGACCAATTTGAAGCATTCTTTTTGATTCCTCGGAACTCTAACAATGGGTAGTGTCTTAATCTGTCAGTTGGGCTCATGAACATATGACCTGGACTTGTAGAATTCCTGAGGTACCTGTAGGCTCTCACAGTCCACAGGTACTGCTAAAATGAATATTGAAAACTGGCCAGGCACTGTGGCTCAAGCTTCTCATTCTACCTATTAAGGAGTCTGGGATGGGAAAGATGGCATATGTAAGCATGAACCAGGGCAAGGAAAGAAGATGTAGAAGGTAGGACCCCATGATTCAAACCTCGCGCCTCTCTCCAGTGACCCAGGGTATGAAATATTCACACTCTAAACTTGTTCTGTTCTCCTGAATATCAGTTATTGTTTTGGTGGCTCCTGGGGTGAAGGGCCTCCTCAAGTTTGAGATAACAGCTCACTCAGTCCTTTTGATACAGGGAGGACATTATGGAATGATGTAAGTGATACCCAGTTTCCTCCTGAGATCAGCTCAACATCCCTTTCTCGCTCTATTCCTCTCCTACTAGTAATAGGCTCAGTCAGATGGCCTAGCAGAGTCAGGAAGCATCGACTCAGGGATAGGAGTTCTGAACGCAGAGGATGGCAGAGCTCATGTGTGGAGTAGGTTACAGGGCAATCGCCCCCTGGTCCAGAGCCGGCCCTGCAGTGAGGACCTGAGGTCTGTGTCTTCTCTCTGTAACAACCACTGCATCTGTTGAGTGCTTATCACAGCAGCATAGCAGAAGATACCAACCCCATTTACACTAGCAAAGACAAACAAGGCACATACATTTGAACGCTAGGATTTCAACTCTTTTATCTCAAAATAATGTGGGATATCCTGATGAGTTAGAGAGGATGAACTTGTGTGCCTTCTTCCTTCCCTCCTGTCCCCCCTTGTCTCCACCGGATGATGAAGTATTCTCTGCAGCTTTAGAATACAAACATTATACCCACCCCCACTGTGTGTGTCCTGATCCTCCCTCAAGCCATCAGCTCTGAGTCCAGCGAATATGCCCTCCCCAACTGCACACGCCTGCCTCCCCATCCCCTCCATAGCTGAACAGCCCCCTCAGTGAGTGACAGTGTGGCCAAAATATATATGGACACATTCCTCTGAAAATTGTGGGAAAACATGGCATTAGGAGACACTGGCTAGCAGTGGTCCTATCCTGTCCCCACCTTTACCTAAAACAGTGATTTGGTAAAACCAAGAACCTACAAAAATACTTTCTAGAGAGCTTTTTATGAGATGCTTCTATTTATTTTAAACCATTTCTTCATGTATTGATTTTTATTTCTTCAGAGGGTCTTGTTATGTAGTTCAGGCTGGCCTCAGACTCATAATTCTTCCATATCAACCTCTCAGTAGCTGGGATTAAAGTCTTGAGTCATTGTGTCTATATTATCTCTCAGGAAATTGAAACTATAAATAATTCAACGCAACCCCTCCGTCCTGCCCTTAGAACTGATTCTGCCCCATGCAGTTTTCTTTAAAGACTGTTGCTCTCAGTATTGCCCCTAGAACAGCAAACTAGAGAGCTAGGCTAGCCAAAGTCAAATTGTGAATGGAAAAACATGCAAATCTGTGGGAGGTTGTCATCTGTTATTAACAGAAAATTCAATTAGAGGCATCAGAATTCACTGGGAAGGCTTACCTGGGGCTCAATGTTTACATAACTTCTCAGCCTTTGTCTGGAATGAGTTGGAGACAAGGAAGTCAGGATGTTCTTCACAGATTCCAGTAACATACCTCTGTCTGGCCCACCCTGTTTATTTCTGGGCCCATCTAGCACTGTCTTCCTTAGCCCACATTTCCATGCTACTGAATGCCTGCTAAATCCACACTGTGCAGGGGACACAAAGCCTGGGGAGCTCTGAGAAGTCACTGAGGAGCTGAGGTTGTCTTGGATATGTCTCTGCCTCAGCTCTGTCCAA
Source organism: Megascapheus bottae (assembly GCF_031878675.1). Lineage (NCBI taxonomy): Eukaryota > Metazoa > Chordata > Mammalia > Rodentia > Geomyidae > Megascapheus > Megascapheus bottae. The sequence goes on along the minus strand of NC_143547.1, from coordinate 35,262,774 downwards.
CCATGAGGCTAAGTGGGGCTAGGGTGGGAGTCACACTGGGGTGAGGAGGGGTTCCCTGGGCTCGGGGACAGGGACAATGCTGACATTAGTGTAAGAGATACTGTGATCATTCCAGAGCAGGGACACATGTGTGTTGTAGCCTTACAGGTTTGTTTTAATTTAAGAATTATTTATTTCATTGCACATATTGTTATTTACCTCATTGCACATTTCCTCTTCTACATTATTGCATAAATGGATGGAAAAGAAATATTTTTCTATACAAAGAGGATTAAAAATTTAGAATAGTAGTCGGGTACAGTGGCTCACATCTCTACATCTCTAATCCTAGCTACTCAGGACGCTGAGATCTGAGGACCACAGTTCAAAGCCAGCCCGGGCACTGAAGTCTGAGACTCTCATTTCTAATTAACAACTACAATATTGGAAGTGGTTATGTGGCTCCAGGGGAAGGGAAGAAACCTTTTGCTGGAGAGCTCAGAGAGAGAGCCCAGGCCCAGAGTTTAAGGCCCATGACCAACAAAAAAAATGGAATGTTGGCTACAAATGTTTTTATAACGATTGTCCCTGTGTGGTCTGCTTACGTCAAATTAATGAGAAAATGAATGAATGAACAATGGAAGGAAGGAATGTGAATTTTGAACTCATGTGTGAATGAATTGGAGTGTACTGAATGAAGAAGAGAATGAAGATTGAAATGAGTGAGTGAATGAGGAAGAGGGGCATTGTGAGTGAAATAGTGAATGAAGAACCAATGCGATAGGAAATGAACTCATTTTCTATGCAGAAGGCAGAAGATTCAGGTCTATCTTCTTTAGAGTTGGGTTTTTGGGTCTCAGCTTATGTGCCTTTCCCTTATTGTATTTCATTTTCACTTATTTATTTTTTGCCAGTCCTGAGGCTTGAACTCCTGAACACTGTCCTTGGGCTTTCTCAAGGCTAGAGTTCTACTACTTGAGCCACAGCACCAGTTCTGGCTTTTTCTATCTATGCAGTACTGAGGAATCAAACCCAGGTCTTTGTACATACTCGGCAAGCACTCTACCACTAGGCCAAACTCCCGGCCCTTATATTTTATTTTTATTTACTATTTTTTCTTATTAACATTGGTTATACAAAGGGTTCTTCATTCTTCTTCTTTTTCTCCTTTCCTATTGCTCAGTCTTCTATATATTTTATAGTTAGTAAAAAGGCAATGTAGAGAGGGTTTAAAGTTACATAAGTTCGGTAATGAGTATACTTCTTTTTTTCACAATGTCACCACGTTCCTTGATCTCTCAATTTTTCTATCTCATTTCACACCATAGGTTATATAGTTCATTTTCAGCATAGTGTCCAGTGAGTATCATTTGGTGCATTTGTCCCTCCATTTCTGCACCTCCAATTACAATCACAGTGGTCTTTTAGGGAACAAACAGAAAGAAAGGCAAAGAAAACAATAACAGATAGAAGGGAAAACCAATTGTTTTCATTTCCACGAGTTCATTTAGAGGAATAGCACTGTATATGATCAGATAACCATAGTCATTGTGCCTTCTACTGCTCAGGTATCTCTGCTTGACTCTCTTTTGCAGGATGCTATTCCTATGTGTCTTATAGTACAGATTAGGTCTGATTGTCCAGTTTTACAAATAAGAGTGGCCTCATCTGGGAATTTTTAAGCATTATAAGTTTTACCTGCATCTTTGCTTTAGTGATATCTCCAGTATTGCCTGATTTTTCATTGGATTCTCTGAAGTAGCAGTACTTGCCTTGTAAGGCAGTTTCCAGTGTTTATCAGCTCAAATACATTCAAGATGCTTTACAGCTTAGCTCAGTGCGAGTCTACCTGCCAAGACCCAACTGATAGCCAACAATCTAAGGGTGCGCCCCTTGTGTAAACTAGTAACTTGATTTTAAATATGAACAAGACAGGAATATTATTAGCATGAAGCCATTGCTCCATGAGCCAACCAGCAGGTAGTGTGGTCTATCCAGACCGCGTTGGCAGGTCATCTTCCTGGGTACCGCACAGAGGGTTAATGGAGGTGCCCTCCCAGCCTGTGCCACTTATGACCCACAATGGTGTCGCCAGGCTTTGGGGCTGGGCCGCCACAGGAGAACAAGGCCAGCCTATGAAACCTGGAGCACGTGACCCCACGCCTTCCAGTTCCCCAGGGAACTATAGATAACCAGGCCACGAGGATGCCCAAACCATGTTTATAAGACCAGCCAATGAGCAAGCCATGGATCAGCCAATCCCTGCACAGCATCTCGAGGCCTCCTAGAAGTGACAGCTGTTTGTGTACAAATCTGTCCAATCAGAGAGGAACGCCCAGGCTGGAATTCCGTGGTTACCCAGGCAGTTGTGGACCGGCTGATAGACTGCATGGTTCAGGCTTTCTGGTACGGTCTGTCGGGTACTGGCTGCCAGCAAGCTGCTTAGGAGGGCTGCTCCTGAGCGTCGTGGATGCAGGTCCAGGAAGTCCAGGACCTCGGGCCATCCTGTAGGTACAGCTGTTCCTGGTCGATCAGGAGGGTCCCAGAGGTATCCTGGGTTCTGTGACACTGCACTGGGGAAGGGGACAGGGTGGGGATGGAGGGTCCGTATGGATAACTGGCACTTCAGTGGTGAGAAGTGAGTTAGTGGCCTGTGAGACAATAGCACTGCATAAAGCTTAGGTTTGGGGCTGATAGTGGAACTTGAAGCCTGCCAGAGGAGAGCTGGTTCCAATCAGAAGGTCCTCAGGGTTTCTGATGTGAAGTGGGCATTGAGTGGGCAGTGGTCCTGGGGTCCTGGCCATGCCCTGGACTGAGTGTGCAGCACTGGAGCCTCTGGGTCATTCCCCACTGTGTGTGGCTGGAGTGGGTCTGTTTTCCCCAGTGACTCAGTAGGTCCATTGGTGTTTTGTCGACACATCTGCACTGGGTCCCAAGGAGACAAGGAGCAATGCAAAGCTTTGTCCCTGTGGAGGGAGAGGAAAAGCACCCTGCCACTAGGCAGGAAGAAGGACTGACCTTGATGCATGCTGGACACTGACAGGTCCTCATTCAGATGTGAGGAAGGAAAGACCGAAGGATACATGCTGCTCCACTCCTGAGGCTTGGGATGTTTTTTCCTTTTTTTTTTTTGATGGGTCATGGGGCTTGAACTCTGAGCCTGGGTGCTGTCCCTGAGCTCTTCAGCTCAAGGCTTCAGACCTATTCCTAGAGCCACAGCCCCACTTCCTCTTTTCTAGTGATTAATTGGAGATAAGTGTCTCTGGGTCTTTAGTGCCCGGCCTGGCTTTGAACCACAATCCTCAAATCTCAGCCTCCTCAGTAGCTAGGATTACAGGTATGAACCACCAAGCCCGGTTTGGGATGTCTTTTTCTTTTTTTTTTCTTTTCTTTCATGCTTGCTTGCTTGCTTTCTCCCTCCCACCCTCCCTTCTTACCTCCCTCTCCCACCTCTTTTTCTTTCTCTGTAGTTGAACATTGTACTGAAACTCAGGGTCTGTGATTTTTCAGTGAATTTTTTTTACTAATGCTAGTGTACTGTCACTTTGAGCCACAATGCTTCTTCTGGTTTTCTGAGGATTAATTGGTGATACAGGTCTCATGGACATTGCTGCCCAGATTATGTTGGAAGTGTGAAACACAGATCTCACACTCCTTTGTATCCTGAATTACAAAACTAAACCACTGGTGCCTAGCTGAGAAGGCTCCTGCTAATACATTAATAGGACAAAAGATGATTTAAGCTCTTCCCACAAATGCAATGTTGGAGCACAGATTTTATTAAAGTTTTGTTTTGGAAAGAAAAAAGAGCCCAAGCATCAGCAGGCATGTCAGCACATGTTCACTGTGTGCATGGGTCATCTTATCTAATATGAGAACACCTTTACCTGATCAACTCCTTTTATTATATTTCTCTTTCAATACTTGTGCAGTGAGATTGCAATTTCATGTAGTAGTATATAAATACAGTGCAAAATGGTCAAAATCAGGCCACCACCATTCTCACTCATCCATCCCAGAATACCACTTCTCTCCTCGTTTTTCCTAATTCTGTAGGATGTACATTGAATTCTTGATTTCATTCTATTCGTTCTTTTTCCTCTCCTTTCTGTTGCTGCTAAGGTCTTAATGACACATGACCAACGGCAATCACTTCAGCACAGGCATTGAGATCTTTTCACATAATTGTTTTTGCCAGTTCCGGGTCTTGAACTCAGGATTTGGGCACTATCTGCAGGGTAGCCCTCTACCACTCGAGCGACAGAATGACTTTTCCGTGTATGTGGTACTGAGGAATCAAACAAAGGACTTCTTTCATGCTAGGGAAATACTCTACTGCTAGGCCACATTCCTGGCACCCTCATGTATTTTAAGAACAATATTTTACAGTGTATATCAAGCTACACTTGGATAATGAAATATTCCAGAAATGGATGGTATGCCAATAAGAAATGAATTAGACTAATCTTGCTGTAATGTCATCAAATATTTAATGAAGAAGATACATATACATATTTTCAGAAAGTAGTGCTTATTTCTTCAGTTTCTGAACTCTGCAATGATCATTTAACATTTATTGACCATTACTCGTGACATTACAGCAAACATCCACGGGAGGGCAATTCACCTCCAGAACTAACTGTGCAGCTTGACCTCTGAGGATTTGCCATCTATAGGTAGATGATGTCACTGCAAAGAGTAGCTTTGGGAAGGTGATTGGGAGTTGTAGTAGAGAGGAGCAGAGCCTGAAAAGAGAATGGGATGGATATCAGCTGGCTGCTGCTGCTGATGATTGTGAGACAGGAAGGTTTGGAGGGTGTTGAGGACAGAGGGGGATGTGAATGGCCTTGTGTGACTGCGGAAGATGGGAGCACAGGCGAGTTCAGCAGGAACGTGATTCAGCCATGCTCCTAGCAGTAGTGTGGGAGTGAGATGGGCACAGGGTTCTAACAACATGTGTGAGAGATGGTCAGGGTAGCAACAGAGGCTAAAGGAATGATTCCTGGGTCTAGTCCTGGCCATGAGGTCATCACATCGCTGACATGGTCAATTGAGTGGGAAGAAAGGGCCAAATCTATTAGTGCACACAGCGACTGTGAGACTTTGTCTGATTATGTCCCTAGGAAGTCAGAGGTGTCCCTTGGGAGACAGCCTCATTTGATTGTGACACACTCCTGCCATATAGTTCACAGGCTTGGGTACATGGTCCTGATGTTTGTGCAGCATGCTTCCTCCACAAGGGGGCTCTAAACCTCTCTGCAGTTATCTGGGGGTGATGCGCAGGGAAGTGCAAGTGAGGGAACATTGAGGGAAGTGTGCAGGGTGTTCACAAGTGAGAGTGTATGTAGAGATGGAGATTTTTGTGGGGGGGGGATATATGTAAGCATGGAGGGGATTGTACATGTGTGACTCTGTGCAGATGGATGGTGTGTGAATATGTGCACATAGGAATGTGTGCACATTTATGCCTGTGTGTATACATATGAGAATGTGGGTACATACTTATGTGAGGACATGTGGGCATATGTGAGAGTGTGTTCCTATGAGGTATGTGGGAATAGAGCCATATGTCACTCATGACATTGTGTGGCAATTCTAACACTTATTCTCTTTGCTGCCCTGTGTGGAAATCACACAGTGGTGTTGGGCTGCCATCGCCACGCTTTGTCCTTTTGTCCACATGCACATTTTCTAGAGAAGGCCTGGGGTTTTTCCTGAGCTCAGAATCCCTTGACTCTTAGAGTTTCCAGGTACTGAGACTGCGTTCAGAAAGCCAGAGAGGAGCTGAGCCCTTCCTCAGGATTTTGTTGCTGTTGATTGAGGACACTAGAAATTCACCCATCAGTGTGCAGATTCATCTCAAGAACCAGCATTTGGAAGAGGTAGGTAGTGCTATCTCAGGGTCCATGGAACAGCCAGATGGAGAAATCACATAGTATTTATAGGAAAGGGACCGTAAGATAACTCAGGTTCTTAAGTAATTTATCCTTGGGAACAGAGGCCTGTGGAGCTACAGGCCTCTGGGATGCATTGGTCCACCCCTGACTCTGTAGGAAACACTGGCTCCCAGTGGTCCCATCCTGTCCCCACAGGTTCTTGGTGAAGCCAAGAACTGCCAAACATACTTGTCAGAGAGCTTTTACTGAGGTGCTTCTATTAATTTTTAAGCATTTCTTCATGTACTGCGGTTTACTTGTTCATAGAGCCTTTTTATTTAGTTCATGCTAGCCTCAAACTTATGATTCTTCTGCATTAATCTCTCAGCAGCTGGGATTAATGTCATGAGCCATTCTGTCGACATTACCTCTTTCCAGATTAAAAGTATAAAAAAATATGTTTCAAGCTGGGCACAGTGGCTCACATCTGTAATTCTAGCTACTCAGGAGGCTGAAATCTGAGGATTGAGGTTTAAAGACAGCCTGGGCACTAAACAACGTGAGACTCATGTCCAATTAACCACTACAAAATGGGAAATGGGGCTGTCGCCCAGAGAGCTCAGGGACAACACTCAGGCCCAATGATAGGGCAGTAGCCCTGAGATAAAGAGCTCAGGGATAGTGCCCAGGCCCTGAGTTCAAACCCCATGTGTGACAAAAATTAATTAATTAATTAATTAATTAAATAAAGAATATGCTGAAACCACTCAGTCCTGCTTTTAGAACTGATTCTGCCCTGTGCAGTTTCCTTATTGAATGTTGCTCTCAGTATTGCCTCTATATTGGCAAGTTAGAGAGCTAGGTGAGCCAGAACCAGACTGTGAGTGGAAAACTTGAAACGCTGTGAGAATCAGTTGTCTGTGATTTACAGAAAATGCATTAGACGATTCATTGGGAAGACTTACCTAGGGGTAGGGGTTGCATGGTGTCTTAGCTTTTTTTTTTACATTCCTGGGTCTTGAATTCAGTGCCTGGGCACTGCTCTTGAGCTTTCGCAAGGCTAGAGCCCTGCCACTTGAGCCACAGCCCCATTTCTGGCTTTTTCTATGTATGTCGTACCGAGCAATTGAATGCGGGTCTTCATGTGTGCTAGGCAATTACTCTATCACTAGGCCAAACTCCTAGGCCAGTGTCTCAGTTTTTATCTGGACTGAATTGGAGACAAGATAGACAGGATGTTCCTCACAGATTCCAGTGAAGTGCTCCTGTTTAGCCCACTCTGCTATCTCTGTCCGGACCCCAGACTTTCATGAGTACAGGGAAGCAGGCATCAGAGAGGCTAAGAAGGCAGGAAGGAAACTGAACTGGGGTTCCTTGCTGTTACCTTGATCAGTCACTCTGGCTCTCTGAGTTGGGCTGTGTCACCTCCAAGTTAGCCCCCTCCTAGTAGATCAGCCTATCCATACCTTGAATTGTGGTTCCTAGCTGTGTGACTGTTGATCAGTCATAGCAGAGCTCTGAGCAGCACACTCTGGATGGGCTGTGTTATTTTCAATAAGCCCCCTCATATCACGCCAGCCTCTCCATCCCTTGGGCTGAGTCTCTGATTCTTTTCAATAGGTAACACAAACTTTCCTCCAGGTAGGAACTGGCAGTGGATTTCAAGGCCCTAGCCAGCACTGTTCACCTTGGCCCACATTTCTAGATTTCCTGCAAAGTGCAGGATATGGAGTAGGAGACAAAGCTTAGGAGATGGAGGAAGTCATTGCAGGGCTAACGCTGTCTCAGATTCAGTGCTTGGCTTAACTCTGAGCACCACTGAGGCTGTACTGGGCTAGGGTGGGAGCCACACAGAGGTGAGGGAGGGTTCCCTGGACACATGGAAGGACAATGCTAACTTCGTATGCACTAGATACCATAGCTAGCTCAGTGCAGCACTATGCATGACAATTTTTTTATATTTTCCTTTGCTTAAGAAATATATTTATCTCATAAAGGTGCTCATATTTCTACCTTAAAGGAGATTTTTCAGTATCTTTTGCCAGTGATCATAAGCAGAGTTAGGAGAGACCATGGTCGTTCCACAGGTAGAAACACATGTGTGTTGTGGCCTTTATAAGGATTTTTCCTAGGCTATATGCTTGCTTCAAATGAATGGCAAAAGGAAAGAAGGAAGGAAGGAAGGAAGGAAGGAAGGAAGGAAGGAAGGAAGGAAGGAAAGAAGGAAGGAAGGGCTTGACCCCTAAGTCAAACATTAGTTGGAGTGTGATAACTGATTAAGAGCAAGATAAAAGAAATGAGGGAGTAGTGGGGGATTGAATTAGAAATGAAGGAGCTGTGGAATGAATGAAGTCATTTTCTCTGCAGGAGCACAAGTGATGCAGATCTTTCTTAGTGCTCAAATTTATTGCTCTCAGCAAAAGTTACTTTGCCTTATTATGTTTTTTACAGTATTTTTAATATAACAATAGTTATACAAAGGCTTCCACATTATTCTAATGCTTCTTATTTCCCATTTCTCAATATTTTTTTAATGTGATGAGACCTTCTGAGTAGCTATTTCCCCCTTTTGTACTTTTTTTATTAAAGAATTTATTAACATTGATTTTTACATCTTATTTCAAGTGACATATTCAGTTTTTTGTTTTTTATTAAAGAATTGATTAACATTGATTTTTCCCCATATTTCAAATGACGTATTAACAAACAAGTATTCATGAAGGGAATCTCTATATACAATCACTGGCACTTAGATTTTAAAACATAATTAAAATTTGGGTGACGGTTTGTATGTCATAAATACATATTAATGTTGTAAGAAAACATAAAAAGTCTATGAAATTAAAAAAAAACATTTTATAGGGTCAGATGTTGGTCCTAGTGGTAGAGTGCTTTCCTAGCATGCACGAAGACCCAGATTCAATTCCTAGATACAACATACATAATAAAGCTGGAAGTGCTGCCGTGGCTCAAGTGATACAGTGGTAGCCTTGAGGAAAGCCCAAGGACAGTGCCCAGGCACTGAGTTCAAGCCCCAGGACTGGCAAAAAATTATAGTTATTATAAAGGTAATGCGCAAAGAGGTTAGAGTTACATTTGTCAGGTAAGAGAGCATTTACTTTTAGGCAATGTCACCCCTTCCCTTGTTCTCTCCCCACTTTTCCCTCCCATTTCAAATCATAGGTGGATTACCTGATTTTCAGCACTGTGTCCAGTGAGTACCATTCTTGCATTTGTTCCCCATTTTCCCCTCTATTTCTGCACCTCCCATTACACTCACAATGGCCTATAAGGGAACAAATAGAGAAAAGAAAAAAGAAAACAACAACAGAAAGCACAAAGGGCTTCACGAGTTCATTTTAATAAATGTCATTTTGTATGATCACATGCACGGGGTCGTTGCCCCTTCCATTATTCAGGTTTCTCCTCTTTCCTTAACTTGTTTTTGCAGGATTTTTTTCTGTTCCTCTTGTAGGCAAAAAGTACAGTCGTAGGTCCAGTTGTCTGGTTTCACAAGTAAGGAGTGATGTCTGGGAATGTTTGAGCATTATCAGTTTGATCCGCATCTTCTCTGTACTTTTAACAATTGTGCTGCCTGACTTCAACTGTTTGCCTTGCAAGGAGGTTTGGAGGGTTTATGGGGTCAAATGCAGCCAGGCCCCTTTACAACTCAGCTCAATGAGAGCCTAGTTGCCAAGACACAGACAGCCAACAATCTAAGCACCCTCCCCCTGTGTAAACCAGTATTACCCAATATAATGTTTCCAGGCCAAGGAGCATGGATTTGAAATAAGATACTGTCCGGGAATATCAGTGAGGCGTCCTTGATCCATGGGCTTAGCATAGCACATATTGTTTAGTGAGACCCAGATGGCTGGTCCTCCTGTGTACATTCCAGGCCATTCAGTGAGGTGCCATCCCGGCTTGGACCATCTATTACCTAGAATGGTACAGCCAGGGTTTGGAACTGGGGTTCCCCATGTAAACAAGGCTAGAAAATCACCCTAGAGCACGCAGCCCCAAACCTCCCACAACCCAGGTTAATAGACAGACAGACAGACAGACAGGCTAGGAGGTTGGCCTCACTATGTTTACAATACTGGCCAATGAGGAAGCGCCTGGGCCACATGGACCAGCCAATCCCTGCACAGCAGCTCGTGGCCTCCTAGACGTGACAGCTGTTTGTGTACAAATCTGTCCAATCAGAGAGGAACGCCCAGGCTGGAATTCCGTGGTTACCCAGGCAGTTGTGGACCGTCTGATAGACTGCACGGTTCAGGCTTTCTGGTACCGGCTGTCGGGTACTGGCTGCCAGCAAGCTGCTTAGGAGGGCTGCTCCTGAGCGTCGTGGATCCAGGTCCAGGAAGTCCAGGACCTCGGGCCATCCTGTAGGTACAGCTGTTCCTGGTCGATCAGGAGCGTCCCAGAGGCATCCTGGGTTCTCTGACACTGCATTGTGGGAGGGGACAACACGGGCATGTGGGGACAGTTGACTAAATGGCACTTTAGTGTTCAGCAGTGAATGAATAGAAGGGTCCATACTAGCATAAGAGACAATAGCAAAGCTCACTGTTTAGGGTTGGGACTTATAGGGGGCCATGAAGGCTGCCGGAGAAGGGCTGGTTCCAGTCAGAAGGTCCTCAGGTTCTGTGAGGGTGAAGTGGGCACTGAGTGGGCAGTGTTCTTCCAGACAAGGCAGACCATGGACAAGAGACACTTAGGAACCCTGAGGTGTTCCAGGGGATTCCATGATGTGCAGTGAGCCATGCCCCTGGACTGAGTGTGCAGAACAGTACCCATGTGTCATTTCCCCTCCTTTGGTTGGTTTGTCTACACGTCTGCACTGGGTCTCAAGGAGACAAGGAGCAATGCAAAGCTTTGCTCCAGAGGAGGGAGAGGACAAGCACCCTGTCACTAGGCAGGCAGAAAGATTGACCTTGATGCCTGCTGGGCAAGGAGAGACCCTCATTCATATGTGAGGGAGGAAAGACCCAGGCATCCATGCTGCTCTACTCCTGGTGGCATGGGTGTCCTTTTCTTTTCTTTTTGTAGTTGTGTATGGGACTGGAGCTCAGGGTCTGAGCTGTGTCATGGAACTTTTAACTGAAAACTATCCTGGGTGTATCCTGGGTTCTTTGACACTGCACTGGGGAAGGGGACAGTGTGGGGATGGCGGGTCCGTGTGGATAATTGGCACTTCAGTGGTGAGAAGTGAGTTAGTGGAAGGGTCCACATTGGCCTGTGATACAATAGCACTGCCTAAAGCTTAGGTTTGGGGCTGGTTGGAGAACTTGAAGACTGCCAGAGGAGAGCTGGTTCCAGTTTTTAGGTCTTCCCAGGCTCTGAGGTCACATGGGTACTGGCTGGGCAGTGGGCAGGTAAACCTGAGAAGTTGTGGGGCATCCACAATGTGCAGTGGGCGGTGCCCTGGACTCAGGGTGCAGCACAGGAGCCTCTGGGTCATTTCCAACTTGAGTCTTATTATGTAATGCATGCTGGCCTCAAATGTGTGATTCTTCTGCATCAACCTCTCAACAGCTGGAATTAATGCCATGAGCCATTATATGTGTATTACCTCTTTCCAAATTAATATATATTAATATATATATATATATATATATATATAGCACTGCAACCTCTCAGTCATGCCTTTAGAAGTGATTCTGCCCTGTGCAGTTTTCATTGTAGAATGTTGCCCTTAATATTGCCTCTATATTGGCAAGCAAGAGAGCTAGGTGAGCCAAAGTTAAACTGTGAGTGGAAAACTTGAAAAGCTGTGAGGCTGTGAGAGTCACTTGTCTGTGATTTATAGAAAATGCATTAGAGGCTTCATTGGGAAGATTTATCTGGAGGTCAGGGGTTGCACAGTGTCTCAGCTTTTATCTGGACTGAGTTGTAGACAAGATAGACAGGATGATCTTCACAGACTCTGGTTCAGTGCTCCTGTCTGACCCCCTCTGCAGTCTCTGTCCAGGCCTGAGACTTTCATGAGTAACCAGAAGGAGATATCAGAGAGAAGAAGGCTAAGAAAGCAGGAAGGAAACTGAATTGTGGTTCCTTGTTTGTTGATCATTCATCAGTCAGGTGGATCTCTGAGAGGGACACTCTGGGTGGGCTGTGCTATTTTCAAGTAAGCCCTCTCATATCATGTCAGCTCTCAATCCTGTGGGCTAATTCTCTGATCAGTTTCCATAGGTAATGCAAACTTTCCTCCAGGTAGGAACTGGAAGTTTATTTCAAGGCCCCATTTCTATGCTAGTGATTGCCTACATTTCCAGGTTGTGGAGCTGCAGACAAAGCTTAGGAGATGGAGGAAGTCATTGACGTGCTGAGGTTGCCTTAGCTTAGTCTCTGGCTCAGCTCAGTACAAAACTGAGGGGGCGCTGGGATAAGGTGGGGGCCACACAGAGGTGAGGGAGGGTTCCCTGGTCACATGGACAATGCTGGCATTGTATGCACCAGATATCATAGTTAGGTCAGTGCAGCATTGCATATGATGCATTTTAGGATATTTTCCTTTGCTCAAGAAACAAATTTATCTCATAATGGGTGCTCATGAGTAGAGTAAGGAAAGACCATGGTTGTTCCCCTGGGGGCGGCCGGGGGTGGGGAATTGTGTATTGTGGCCTTACAGATACTTTATAAGGATTGTTCGCAAACTATTTGCTTGCTTCAAGTGAATGGCAAAAGAAAAGAAGGAGAGAAGAAAGAAGGAAGGAAGGAAGGAAGGAAGGAAGGAAGGAAGGAAGGAAGGAAGGAAGGAAGTCTCACAACTCAGTGAATGATGATTAAGTGCATAATGAATGGGCCAGGGTTTGGCCTATTGGTAGAGTGCTTGCCTAGCATGCATGAAAACCCAAGTTTGATTCCTCAGTACTACAAACACAGGAAAATGCTGGAAGTGGTGCTGTGGCTCAAGTGGTAACCACTAGCCTTGAGGAAATCCCAAGGACAGTGCTCTGGCCCTGACTTCCAGCTGCAGGACTGGAGTAAAAAAATTTAAAAAGTGTGATGAAAGAAATGAATGAGTGTGGGCCGGGAGTTTGGCCAAGTGATAGAGTGCTTGCCTAGCATGCACAAGACCTGGGTTCAATTCCTTGGTACCACATACATAGAAAAAAAGCTGGAAATTGGTGCTGAGGCTCAAGTAGTAGAGCTCTAACCTTGAGAAAGTCCAAGGACAGTGCTCAAGTCCTGAGCCCCAACCCAAGGACAGGCAAAAAAAAAAAAAAGAAAAGAAATGAGTGAGTGAATTAGGGTGTAGGGGGTATTGTCAGTAAAAGACTGAATGGGAATTGAAGAAGATAGGGAATGAATAAACTCATTTTCTCTCTAGGAATGCAAGTGATGCAGATCTTAGTGCTCCAATTTGTTGCTCTCAGCTAACGATATTTGCCTTATTATATTTTTACAGTACTTTTATTATTACATTAGTTATACAAAGGTTTCAGCATTATTATATTGCTTCTCCTCCTTTGTTTTTTCTTTTTTAAATTTTTTTTGATCGGGATAATGTATAGAGGGGTTACAGTTACATTCACCAGATAATAGGTACTTCTCACACATTGATACTCCTTCTCATGTTTTTTTTTGCATTTCCCTCCCCCCACTCCCTCCCAATCATCTTGTTCTCCCCCTTCCCTTTCCTATTTAAAAAAAAAACAAGTAGGCATATATACAATATAGCAGTTAACAAAATCAGATACAGTAACCATATGAGATTAACCATAAAGGGAAGAAAAAAGAAGAGAATATAGTACATTAAGAACAACAATCACACAAGATAAAGCTCCATATCCTAGAGTTCCTTTCATTTAGTTTCATCCTATATGACCTTATGTACCTAGATTTTGAGGGACTCTAATCCTCTGCTAGGAGAGTCCGAGATGTATACTAATTATTACAAATGAGGGAAACCATTGAGCCTATGTCCTTTTGGGTCTGGCTTACTTCACTTAATATAATTCTTTTCTCAAGTTTTTCCATTTCCTTACAAATGAGGCGATGTCATTCTTTCTGATGGAAGTATAAGTATCACATTCTTATTTCTTAGTCTTAAAATATTTTGTAGTTATTTTAAAGGTAATGCACAAAGAGGATAGAGTTACATTAGTCAGGTAAGAGTACATTTATTTTTAGACAATATCACCCCTTCCCTTGCTTTCTCCCACTTTTATCCCTCCCATTTCAAACCATAGGTGGATTACCTGATTTTCAGCATAGTGATCAGTGAGTACCACTGCTGCATTTGTTCCCAATTTTTCTATTTCTATACTTCCCAGTACATTCACAATGGACTCTAAGGAAACAAACAGAAAAGGGGAAGGAAACAAAAACACCGAACAGAACAAACCTCTTGTTTTCATTCCCACAAGTTCATTTTGATAAGTGTTATTTTCTATGATAACATGCACATAGTCATTGTGCCTACTGTTATTCAGATTTCTCCTCTTTCTTGACTAGCTTTTGCAGGATTTTTTTTTCTGTTGCCCTTGATAGACAAAAGATACAATCTAGGTCTGATTGTCTGGTTTCACAAATAAGCACTGAAGTCTTATGGAAAAATTTTGAGCATTACCAATTTTCTCTGCATCTTCTCTTTATGTGTAACAATTTTGTTGTCTGATTTCAACTGTATTCTTTTAAGCATTTGTCTTACAACAGATTTGAGGTTTCATGGGGTCAAATGCAGCCAGGCCCCTTTACAAATCAGCTCAATGAGAGCCTAGTTGCCAAGACCACAGACAGCCAACAATCTAAGCACCCTCCCCCTGTGTAAACCAGTATTACCCAGTATAATGTTTCCAGGCCAAGGAGCATGGATTTGAAATAAGATACTGTCCGGGAATATCAGTGAGGCGTCCTTGATCCATGGGTTTAGCATAGCACATATTGTTTAGTCAGACCCAGATGGCTGGTCCTCCTGTGTACATTCCAGGCCATTCAGTGAGGTGCCATCCCAGCTTGGACCATCTATTACCTAGAATGGTACAGCCAGGGTTTGGAACTGGGGTTCCCCATGTAAACAAGGCTAGAAAATCACCCTGGAGCGCAGTCCCAAGCCTCCCACTACATCCATCTATCTATCTATCTATCTATCTATCTATCTATCTATCTATCTATCTATTAATTACATATATATGTATATATACACACATATATATGTGTGTATATATGTATATATATATATACATATGTGTGTGTGTGTGTGTGTGTGTATGTAGCCAGTATACGAGGTTGGCCTCACTATGTTTACAATATTGGCCAATGAGGAAGCACCTGGGCCGCATGGACCAGCCAATCCCTGCGCAGCAGCTCGAGGCCTCCTAGATATGACAGCTGTTTGTGTACAAATCTGTCCAATCAGAGAGGAACGCCCAGGCTGGAATTCCGTGGTTACCCAGGCAGTTGTGGACCGGCTGATAGACTGCACGGTTCAGGCTTTCTGGTACCGGCTGTCGGGTACTGGCTGCCAGCAAGCTGCTTAGGAGGGCTGCTCCTGAGCGTCGTGGATCCAGGTCCAGGAAGTCCAGGACCTCGGGCCATCCTGTAGGTACAGCTGTTCCTGGTCGATCAGGAGGGTCCCAGAGGTATCCTGGGTTCTTTGACACTCCATTGTGAGAGGGGACAACACGGGCATGTGGGGACAGTTGACTAAATGGCATTTTAGTTTTCAGCAGTGGATGAAGAGTCCACACTGACCGGCAATATCACTACTCACCGTTTAGGGTTGCGGCTGATAGGGGGCTGCAAAGGCTGCCAGAGGAGGGCTGGTTCCAGTCAGGTTCTGTGAGGGTGAAGTGGACACTGAGTGGGCAGTGGTCCGGGGGTGGAAACTCTTCATGCCTTCCAAACAAGGCAAGGCATGATGAGGAGACACTTAGGAACCCTGAGATGTTGGAGGGGATTCCATGATGTGCATTGGGCTGTGTCCTGGACTGAGTGTGCAAAACAGTACTCATGTTTCATTTCCCCCTGCATGTGGCTGGAGTGGCTCTGTATTTCTTAGTACATCCATTGGTTAGTGTGGCTACACATCTTCACTGGGTCTCAAGGGGACAAGGAGAAATGCAAAGCTTTGCTTTAGAGGAGGGAGAGGACAGGCACCCTGCCACTAGACAGGCAGAAGAATTGACATTGATACGTGCTGAACAAGGACAGGTCCTCTTTTTGATATGAGGACGGAAAGACCCAGGGATCAACGCTGCCCTAATCCTGGTGGCTTGGGGTGTCCTTTACTTCTTTGTCTGTCTGCCTGCCTCTCTCTCTCTCTCTCTCTCTCTCTCTCTCTCTCTCTGTCTCTCTCTCTCTCTCTCTCTCTCTCTCTCTCTCTCTCTCTCTCTCTTTCTGTGTGTCTGTCTTTAGTATGGTTGTATATGGGTCTGTATCTCAGGGTCTGAGATTTTCATTGAACTTTTTACTAAAGGCTAGTATATTGCCACTTTGAATCACATGGTATTGTTTATTTTGGGGGGTGAATTGTAGATAACTGTTTAATAGACTTCCCTTCCCAGATTGTGTGGAAAGTGTCTAAACCTCCTGAATAGGTTAGATTACAAGAATGAGCCACCAGAACCCAGATTATATGTTCTTTTCTAATACAATAAATAGGACAAAATTTGATTTACGTTCTTGACACTAAAATAGAGATGGAAATTGTGGAGCACAGATTTTATGAAATTTTTTTTGTATTTGGAAAGCAAAAACTCCAAGTATCACCAGGCAGGTCACACCTGTGCACTATTTGCCTGGTTTCTCTGGTCTTCTGTGAGAATAACTTTACCTTCTCACATGTTTTTATTATTATATTTCTCTTTCATAGTTGTGCAAGGGAATCACAATTAAATGAAGTTATAGCAGAATACAATGTGATGTGATCAATGTCACCCACCCCAACATTTGCACTCATCCCTCCCCAAACACTCTTTATTTCCTTGATTGTGCCCCCTTTCCTCCTCATTCTGTTGTTGCTAAAGTCTTAATAAGGACAGCTGAACATCAGCAGTTATTTTACTACAGTACAGTACTTCAGTTTAGATATATGTCACATTTTTTTACCAGCCCTGGGCCTTGAACCCTGCTCTCCCACTGGAGCCATAGCACTACTTCTGGCTTACCCTTTCTATATGGTACTGAGGATTGGAATCCAGCGCTTCATGCATGTTAGGCACATATTCTACCAGTAAGTCACATTCCCAGCTGTTTCACATTTTCTGAGAACAATATTTTACTGTGCATGTTATGTCAACACTGGCTTAAGGAAATAATACATAAAAGAATTGTATGCCCACAAGAAATGGATTGTACTAATCTTTCTGGGACATACAGAAATGTTAAATCAAGAACTTACAAATACATAATTTTAGAAAGTGCTCTTTATTGCATTAATTTGTGATTTCAGTAATGATCATTGAAAAGTATTCAGCATTACTCATGACATTACACATGACATCCACTGGAAGGCGATTCAATGCCAGCAGTAGCTTTGTAGCTTGTCCTCTGAGGAATCAGATGAACTTTTTTTTTTGCCAGTCCTGGCCCATGAACTTGAGGCCTGAGCACTGTCCGTGGGCTTTCTCAAGGCTAGAGCTGTACCACTGGATCCGTAGCACCATTCCCAGCTTTTTTCCTATGTATGTGGTACCAAGGAATCGAACCTGGGTCTTCATGCATGCTAGGCAAGCACTCAACCACTAGGCCAAACTCCCTGCTAAGATGAACTCTTTACAACCCATAGTTACATGATGTCATAGCACAAAGTACCTCAAAATAAAAATAAATTACAAAGCAATAGTTCAGCCATATGTGAGGACCTGGGGCATGAGAAAAAGACAAAGAACACATGCTCCTCCTTTTGCTTTTTCCCCCTTTCTTCTTCTTCTTTTTTTGTAATCTGGTCCTGGGTCTCAGGACTTAGGAGCTACCCCTAAGCCACTTTTGTGCTAAGGACTAGCTCTCTGTTTCCTCAGTCATAGTCTACCATCTCTCTTTTCCCCCCAGATATTGGAATCCATTTAATTATGAGACAGTAACATGTACACAAACTACAGTATCCAAGCTCATGAGAAATCTTTATGTCCTAGGCACATGCTGTCAGGAGTGGGTAGGCCCCAAAGTTGTGAGACAGAAGAGAATCTCCTTCATGATGCACACTGAGAGGAATGTATGTTGAGGTAATAAAGATGGGAAACTAAATTAGGGATGGAATAATTCTTTCAGTTTAGTTTCAAAAGCCACTAACAATTTTAGGAAGAGAATGTGATCTACCAATCTTTACTTAATTGCCTTCATTTCCTATCTGCTTTGGATTTTCCAGAGCTACTATTAAAGGACAGAGTTTGTGGTCCTCTGGAGCAGATGCTCCAGGGACCCTGGAGTTTTGTGCACTTTAGAGGCTCAGAGCAAGGCAAAGTATTAGAAGAACAGCAGGTGCAGAGTTAAGAGCCAAGAGAGACAGACCTTCTGTGATTCATGGGACCAGGGTAAGTACAGATTATTAATTAAGAATTCAACCGCATGTACAGGCATGATGTTTAGACCACACTGTTTATTTGCAACCAAATCTATGAAGAATTGCAGTAGTGGCTGAATGCTGGTGCCTCACACTATAATCCTATGAATTTAGGGGGCTGACACCCAAGGATCACAATTCAAAGCTGACTATGACTGAAAATTTTGTTAGCTCAAACTCCCAATTAACTGCCACAGAACAGAAAGTGGATGGGTTACTCAAAGTGGTCGAGTGCTAGTCTAGAGCCAAAGGGATGAGGAACAGAATGGATGCCCTGAGTTTCAGTTACACACACAACATAAACAACACAAGCAGTCCTGTTATGAGAGAACAGATAACAGTCACTATATGCACGTAGCCACTAGACAAGTGTCAGTGCCCCACCCATATCTACTACACTTACAACCCTAGAACCATCAGGGTGACCTTCACCAAACACCACATTACCATTGTCAAACTCAGAATGTGACATTGGACAGAGGGCTAGGAACTGTGTGTGGAGAAGATGGCCAAAAGCATCGTGGGAAGTGCAGGAGAGGAGAACTTTAGGTACAAGAGAAGGAAATAACACATGCTCAGCGATGGGGGGGCAAAAGAGGACTTAGGACACAAAACATGTGTTGAGATAAAAGTCATCTATCAGGACTCCAAAGTCCCAGGTTGATATAGCTTAACACACAGTACTTAGAATTGGCCGAAAGCAGTGGGATGGTAGTGCCACACACACTATAAAGTATTTGCCATCAATCATCCCCTTGGTGTAGGACAGAATTTTCTTACTTTCTTCTATTCTTCTATGCCAGACTCATTGAAGATGGGGTCTCTATCACTGAAGGAAGTGAATGTCTGACTCATTTCTGCTGTCTCCTTTCTATATTGCAGGGCACTGGTGCATCCTGAGTGAGACCCCACGGCCAGCTAGTCCCGGACCTCAGGTGGGAGGAGAGCCCTTGAAGCCCACAGCCCTGCATGCACCTCAGGACAAGGAGGCTGCAGGTGGCTGCATGAGGAACACATAAGGAAGAGTGGGAACTGAGCGACTCTGAATCAGCTCCCAACTCTAGGCACAATGCAGAGTGAGGACTATGTCCTTTGTTATTGGAAAGGGGATTTGTGGCCTGCTAAGGTGTTGTCCAGAGCAGGGACCCAAACACACAGTGAAGGGAGAGAGGGATCACTCTTAGATGTACAAATCCTCTCTATGGAAAAGGTGCAAGTAAGAAGCACTGATGTAAGGCCCCTCACAGAGGCTGGGATTGAAGCCATTGCGTCCTCAGCAGGATTGTGCTTGAGGGCCAATGAGTTTCCAGATGCTCTGTGCAAGGACTCTGGCCCACCAGGCCAGGCTAGTGCCCACACAGAAGCACTTAAAGTAGCATTGGAGATTCTGTCTTCCAGAAAACTAGCAGGGCAAGGAACCCCTGTGGAGTCTCCACAGTCAGAGCCAGAGGCACCAAGGGCTCAGCCTGGCCCTGGCCCTTGCACTGGCAAAAAACCGCCCAAACGCAAACTGAATTCTGAGCCTAATCTGGGGAAGAGAGCATGCTTACCATCCCATCACATGTGCCATGCTGGTAGTGAGCATGCCCTCCCCGTGTCCGTGGCACACACAGCCACTGCTGCTTCTGTACATGAAATGCAAGCTCAGATATCAGAAAGCTCCAGTGTAAGCTCCCTAGTACAAACAATGAAGGGAGCCATTAATCCATCACAGAGTGAGAAAACCTTGGGAGCCCCAACCCCCGAGTCCTCTGGGCACCCTAGCTCCTGGAAATGTCGATGTGCTAAAGCTCAATTTCCAGGTCTATATATGCGACCAGTTGTGGTCCTCACCAGGTTCAAAGACCAGAGCCAGAAAGGTGAGGATGCTGGTGAAGGGATCAAAGTATGTGATCCCCACAGGTTCACTATCTCCCCAAAGGGCATGGAGGATTCTGCCAAGAGTGCCTCCCAGGCAGGCTTGCCAGGGGCTGGGGCCTCCTCTGTGTCCCCAAACTCATGGATTCCCCATGCTGTCTCTACTGTAAATAGAAAAAGGAAGTGCCAGCCAGCAGGTGTTAACACAGGAGCAAAGAAATGTAAAGTTCCTAAGACATCCAATGAGCCTAAGGTCACTGGTACCAAGAAGGAAGGTGAGGAAAGAGAAGAAACACAAAGCAAAAGTGTGGTTCCCAGGAGCAAGGCCCCCCTCATTGAAACAGGAATGCTGGTGTGGTTTTATCTCAGAGGTTATCCATTTTGGCCATCTGTGGTACAAAGTGTGGATCAAAGGAAAAACACAGCCAGGGTGCTGTTGATTGAGCCCAACTTGCTCTCTGAACAGAGAGGCATTCAGGTCCCTCTTTGCAAATTAAAGCCCCTGGAGTGCAGGTCCAAAGACCTCCTTGTGCAGAGAGCCAGCCGGCATTATGGCCTTGGTGTGGCCTGGTGCTTGTCGCTGATTACATACTATCAAGAAGTAGTCACATCAGGAAATTTCAAGGGTTCTTTTCTGGAGTACTTGTCAAGCAATGGTCATTTCCTAGTTGCAGAGGCCTTTGAAGAAACTGAGCAAAAGGTTCATTTTCCAGTGGTAAAGTACCCCAACCAGGGCGACTCTGAAGAGAAAACATTTCAGGATGGAAAAAGTACCCTAGGCAAGGGGAATTTCCCAGGGTGTGTAAATGGAAAGATGGAGAAAGAGAAGAAAGAGGGGACAGGGGAGGAGCAGAAGATTTATGAGTGGGAGAAGTCTGAGAAGAAGGAGGAGAAAAAGGAAATGGAGGACATGGACAAGAATTGGAAAGAAGTGATTGAGGAGGAGAGGGAAGAGAAGGACAAGAAAGATATGGTGAATGAATTGAAGGAAGAGGAGAAAGTAGAAAAGGAGACACAGAAAGAGGAGAGTATGGAGGAGGAAAGAAGGGAGGAGGAGAAGGAAGAGGAGGACAAAAAAGCAGAAGAGAAAGAATTAGGGGAGGAGAGGTTGGGGAAGGAGAAGAAACAAGAGCAAAGGGAGAAGCAAGAGGAGAAAGAAGAGAAGGAGCAGCTGAAAAGGCAGGAGTTTCATGATGTAGATAAGGATAAGATAATGGAACAGAAAGAAATAGAGGAGGATAAGGAGACGGCAGAGATGGTGGAGGTGAAGATGGAGCAGCAGGATAATTTGGAGACTGAAGAGAATGTAGGGCAGAAAGAGGAAGAGAAGATTGAAGAGGTGATGTTAAAGAAAGAGGATGAAGAAAAGGAGAAGGAGCAGGTGAAGGAAGTGGAGGAGGCAGAGGAGAAGATGGAGGAGGATGAGGTGGAGGAAGAGGAGGAGAAGGAAGATGCAAAAAGTAAGACAATGTTAGAGAAGGAGAATGAGGAGGAGGAGGACAAAAAGCAGGAAGAGGAGGAGGAAGAGGAGGAAAAGAAGGAGGAAGATGAGGAGGAAAAGGAGGAGATTAAGGGGGAGGAGAAAGAGGAGGAAGAAAAGGAGGAGGAAACGGAGGAGGAGAAAAAAGAGGAGGAAAAGGATAAAGAGGAGAAACGGGAAAAGGAGGAGAAGGAAGAGCAGATGAGATATTTCAGAATGATCCTGTCAGACAATTACTGCAAATATACATGAGAGGCGGGCCCTCTCCTTTCATAGTTCTTTAGGTTTCTGTTGATTTACCCTCTTTTTGACCTGTTCCAAAGTTCCATAAATTGAGAATTTACAAACATGAAATTTTCTTTTTTTTCCCAATAGTTCTTAGCATGGCATTTTCTTTAGTTCACTTTCTGGTTCTCAAATTAGTCACAAGTTACTCATTCTATAGACTGCAATCTTTTTGTTTCCCTGAGATTAAGCAGCAAAGATGGTGAGACCTCGTGTAAACTTTTACAGAAACATCCATGGCATCATTCCTTCTTCCAAAGGGACAAGTACACATAAAGAGTTGGATCTCTAATGTCCTCCCTGTATATATTTGGGGAAGAGTCCTGAATGTTGAAACAGGGGACAAAGCTATTTTCCTTGATAACCTTGCAATCCACCTTCAAAAACACACCTTTGGAGTCCATCAAAACACTGACTTACTGTGTTACTGCTGTGCTATTACTAAGGCAAGGGGAATTTACAGCCTGCACAGGCCATAGTTCAGCCCAAGCAGGAGCAATTGATCGATCTACTCTTGAAATGCCATTTGTGAGAAGGCCCTTCCTCAAGGATTGAACGACTTCCTGAGGGTGGTCAGGGACACAGGCCCTCAACCGACCTGACAGCAGACTTGGTCCCCTCCATAGTGTCATCTGTCCCTATAAGTAACACTTTGATTCTTCCAGATCTCAGGGGCTGCCCAGCCGCTGGAAGCCCCAACTGCCTGCTGAGGAGCCCATCCACCTGGTGCCTTGTTAGGCACACTGAATGCCTGCAAATGGGCTTTTGTCTGTCTAAAATCATGCAAGACTTCTGTTTTGACTTTCTAGTTTGCACAACAGAAATGTAGCCTAATCTGTCATCAGAAATGAAAACTCTCACGGTGACTGGGAGTACCGCACAAGGTCAGGGTCTGCAGAATTTACCCTGGACATCACGCACTCCATATCACTCAGTGGAGCCCCTGGACAGATACGAGTGGACAGACACTCTAAAAGTATGTGAAGTGAAGCCCATGTGTTAGCAAACTATTGTGAATGATGGTTTCTAGAGAAAAAATATGAGCAAAGCTAGTTTATTTCAAAAGCTCTATGTGGAAACTAAGTTTCACTAGTTTCAAGGGATTATGGAAGTGTTGTAGGAATATGGCTATTTTCATGACATTTGGCGACCTATGCTGATGGTGTGAATTCTTG
The DNA here is from genome assembly GCF_031878675.1 of Megascapheus bottae. NCBI lineage: Eukaryota > Metazoa > Chordata > Mammalia > Rodentia > Geomyidae > Megascapheus > Megascapheus bottae. The sequence goes on along the minus strand of NC_143547.1, from coordinate 35,239,611 downwards.
AGCAATTTATAAACTTACAGTCTGCATTCTCAACAAAACCAAAGTGACTTTCACCCTGAATATTGGTTGTACAGTATGGGGGAATATAACTATATCTCATCCTTAAGTGCTGCACACAAAACAAAATGTATGAACTCTCCTCCAGAAAACCCAAACCTGGGAAACGATGAAGTTTTATTTAGCGTTTTGATGTTTGTAACGAACTTTTGTGTTGTGTTTAATAAATATGTCCATTCTTTTTTCCTGTTGTGGATTTGTGCACATGTGACTTCCAGGATGTATAGTCATAGGTAAAGTCCTCTTTCCCCTGGTAATAGTTGTGAGGATCAGAATAACTCCTTGCTCTGTGAGAGCTTTATCTTTCAGTCAGCATGCCTTGTTTTTCCTCTGTGGAAGCTAGTTGCTGAGTTGTACATAACATCCAACTTCAGCTTTCCTATAGCCAAGTGTAGACTCCAAAGATCTCATTCATTCTTGTGTTCAGTAAGTCATTCATTGTGTCCCTCCCTCACTCACTCATAGGTCCAGAAATCCAGAGATGATAAATGTCTTTCTACCCTGTGCAGTAGCCAAGGTGACCTGTGCTAGACCTCAAACGAACATCTGTTCCTTGTGTAACGTGTGCTTGCGTGAAATGAAATCCCCAAGAATCACTCACACTCAGCTCATGGACTTAGGAGACTCATTCTCAATCCCCTGCTCCTTGTGTCAGTGGTTAAACATCAGGGTCTTCTGCTCATGGTTGGATGTAAGTGCCACATTGAACCAACATATATATACATATTGGGTTCCGAGGTCTCTCTATCCTCAAATTAGGCTATCTAAGGATGTTGGAGCCTCCATTGAATTCTATGTAGGAGTTTCTGACATAATTTGCAGACAATGTCTAATCTTCCCTGTGCCAACTCTTTGCCTTGCTAAACCTTTTTTTTGGGGGGGTGGGTCATGTGGCTCGAACTCAGCCTGTGCACTATCCCTGAGCTCTTCAGGTCAAGGCTACCATTCTACCCCTGGTCCTGGGCATTTTCCCTGAGCTGTTTACCTCAGGACTACTGCCCTACTCTTGAGCCAAGCTCCATTTCCCATTTTCTGGAGGTTAATTGGAGATAAGAGTCTCAGGTCCTTTTGTGCCTGGACTGGCGTTGAACTTTGATCCTCAGATCTCAGCCTTCTGAGTAGCTAGGATTACAGGCTTGAGCCAGGGTGCCCAGCCTAAAACTCTTTTGCTTTTTTCCAAAATCCTCTAAACCTCTATCCCTGGTTCAGTGCACTACCAGCCATAATCTTGGATCAAGTGAGTGCCAAGCTTGGTCTCAACCCTCATGTCTTTGGAACAATGAGCTCCTCTGACTTTTCTACCCACTGACTTTTACCAACCTCTTCACCTTCCGTCACTTTTCTGGTCCTTGCCTATTCCATGAATCTTCTGGGCCTCATGACATGGCTAAAATCACTGTAGAGCAAAAATCCCACCCCAGCTTTGAAGGAATCTTTGGGGTAACCTGAGTGCAGTCACCATTTAGGTGAGCTCTAGTTAATATCTATGAATGAAACTTTTTAACTAGGGAATACTTTCCTTTATAGCTAAGACATTCATTTTGTCTAGGTTTGCTTTCATGGAAAAGGAAATAAATTATCAGTAGAGACACTGAGAAGTAAAGCCATTGGTTATAAAACCTTCAACTTGGCCCTTGTTTTTACTGTTACCTTGGAAGCATGACCTTCCACTACATGTTCTCAGTCCTTACAATAGTGCAACCAATCACCCATTTGTTCTCTCCAAATATCTTTGCAATTCCATTTCCCATAATCTTGTTTGGGTGGTAAAATCTCCACATTAGAAATAAGAGGCAACAACACCAGTTTACCACCTGTTATATCAGCAACTACAAAATAAATGTAGCCAGGAGTTTGGTCTAGTGGGAGAGTGCATACCTAGCATGCCCAACAACCTGGATTTGATTCCTCTGTACCACATACACAAAAAAAAGCCTGAAATGGTGCTGTGGCTCAAGTGGCAGAGTTCTAGCCTTAAGGAAAGATTCCAAGGACAGTGCTCAGGCCCTGAGTTCAAGCCCCAGTTCGAGCCAAATATAAAAGGTAAATGCAAGATTCATTTACAAGTACCCCTCCATTTTTTGTGCTCTTTCTTGCAGATATAATTGCTTTTTAACTCCTCAAGACACATAATAACTCTAAAGCCCAGATTGGAAGAAGGCATAGCTTTCCTTTCCCATGTGATCACCACCCTGCTTCCTCTATACTCTACCTACAAATATTTCCTAGATGAATATGTGTACATCTATTACTCCACACATATGCTCTTACTTTTTCTCATCTTTCTCACCCTTGCTCATTCAATATGGACATGACATTAACTTTGCTGCACATTTCCAAGAAGATGCCAAATCTTAATGTCGAAAAATCCTTGAATCAGTTGTCTGCTGGTCAGCTGCAGGGCTCCAGCCTTTGTGAGGAGAGCCCCCTCCAGCCTCGGGAAAATGTCCTGTGTACTCTACTCTACTGTCCTGCTGCTAATCTGATCTTGTCCTTGGCAGAGGAAAGTGGGTATACCCAAGCAAGATTAGGGAGGATGCCCTCCAAAGCCATAAAACTAGAAATTATCACACAAGGTGTGATGGAGGTTGCTGGTGACAGCTGGGGAAGATGAGGAATTAGGGTGAGTGTACAGTTATTCATCATCAGGGCTGTTATGGAGAAGAGGGAGAAGACAGAAGATTACAGGCCTCAGGGACATTGCTGAAAAATACTGGGAAGCAGTTACCCTGTTGGTTTACAGAAACGTCTCTTCAAATCAGGAAGCAGGAATGCTTGATCGTGTGTTTCAAGGGATGCTAATGTGTTGGTTTGCTGCCATCAGGTGTCCAGGGATGCACCAGGGATGCACCAGGATATTCTGTGTGTGTGTGTGTGTGTGTGTGTGTGTGTGTGTGTGTGTGTGTGTGTGTGTGTGTTTGAGCAGATGTTCTATGTTAGGTGATTGTGCGTGTGAATATGGTGGTTAATGTGTCATGTATCATTCTATATATGTGTCTTTTTTGCCAGTCCTAGCTTGAGCTCAGGCCTGAGCATTGTACTCAGGCTTTGTCAGGGCTACAGCTCTACCACTTGAGCCTCAGCACCATTTCTGGCTTTTTTTTTTCTATGTATGTGGTACCGAGGAATTGAACCCAGGTCTTTGTGCATGCTAGACAAGCATTCTACCACTAGGCCAAACTCCCAGCCCTATATGTGTCTTTTTTAAAGTATCTGTACAACTTTATGGTATGTAATGTCCCATTTTGGAGGTGAGGGGGATAGCAGTGTCTCTTTTGGCTGTATGCTCATTAATTGTAATTCTGTGCAAGTGGTCTGTGTAGTGTTTCTTATGCCTGTGTGAAGAAAACATGTTTGTGTCTTGTGCTTATGTTGTATGTGTATGAGAACATGCATTGCATGTGGAAGTGTGCAAGTCAGAGTGTCTGTGTGTGATGGAATATATGGAGGCCAGGAGGTGTCTATGTGAGTTTGAGCGTATGGACTTTGTGCTGGGAGTGTGTGGGGTGATGAATTAGAATATTAAGGAATATCAACTCTTTCCAGAGATCAACTGTGAGGTAGAATATTCAGCCTAGCAATGTTTCTAGGAGCCTCGCTCTTTGGAATTTAACTGCACGGCTGGCGGTGCTAAGGGGAATGGGAGAGCAGCCTGGGCTCCCTGTGTGCTCCCCTTTGCCTGCTGGACAGAGCCCAGCTCAATGGCTCCTGCAGAAAGTCACATCATCAGTTGGTTTCTGTTGGAATCTAGATCAAGCAAAGCCCCTGGTTACCAGCACCAGTACTAGGAAACGGGACGCTGATGTTTCTAGGATCATCCCTGTGGGTCCTGTGAGTCTGAGCTTCTCTGAGTCCCAAATGCCAGGATCCTTTCACTCCTGCAATGAGGTTACTGCGTTGGGGCTGCCAGTGACAGGACCTGATGTGTGGTTGTTGGCAGAGGAGTAAACCCATCACCTGGCACATGACTGCCTGCGGGTGCTAGCACACTGCCTTTCCTCTTCCCTCACAGTCTGCTTAGGATGGTCGGGTTTGTGCCTCTACCTGGAACTGCATTAGAGGCACAAAGACACCACAGACTCTCCAGTGCTGTTAGGAAGACTCGGGTTTCTCAAGTTTGAGAAGATTTGGGGGTCTTCCCCCTTCCGGATCCAGGTTCAGCATTTCAGCTGGAGCAGAACTGAGATGACACTAGCTCCTCCCACCTCTGCCTCATGACATTTGTGTGACCTTGGGCACTGCTAGACCCAATTGTCTGCTAGACCTCCTGCTCCCTTGCTGCCATAAAAGTCACAGGGTTGTGGGGAGAACTGCACAGCTGTATCTCCTATGCCTGAGTGCAGCCTTGTCCACAGCATACTCCACCACTGCACTCACCTCCTCTCAGAGAGGTGAGGAACATAATGTACTGTAAACTCTACCCTGCCACAAATACTCATTTGCCCTGATCACATTTCATCCATTGAGAATCCAGGGTCTTCTGCTGATATGTGCCAGTCCATGCCCTTAGGGTCACCACTGGAGAGGGGAGGAGAAAATACCTCTGGGTGAAAAGTTCATCCCAGGAATCTCCCAGAGGAAGGGGAATGAGTGGGACTCTGAATATAAGTAGGTATTTGCATTCAGGGAAGGAATAGCATGGGAAAAACTCGTTTTAAGGACAGCAAAATTTTCAGTCTCTTAAGATAGAGATTTCCAGGCCACCAGTGTGAGGCAAGTAAGGATGGGGTTTGGGGAGCATTGCACGAAACAGGAAGACAGGAGGTAAAAGGATGAAATTTTAGAGCTGTGTTTCAGATAGGTGAATCTGTCTGGGACAACTGTGCTGGACAGCAAGGAAAAGCAGGGCTTGTTGATTTTATCTCAATTTAGCATCTTCCAATTTGTGGCCTTACTGAATCTCTCATCATTCTGTCTTAGTTTCCTTAAGGCCAGTGCAGCGTGTCCTAGAGCCACAAGCATTCAAAGGGGCAAAATTGGAAACTTCTCCTGTGTAGTGGGCACAAGAATCTAGGGTCACAGTATTTCCTGGGTTCATGGTGGTATCAACAGCTCTGCCAGATGTCAGACTGCAGGGTCAGAATGTCTACATTGCTCTTCGTACTGCTCTACTGTGCCTCATGCCCGATTAGACATAGCCAAAGTCATCTCTGTACCAATAACTGCCTAAGCCTCAGTGTAGAGTAAGAGGTTGGCATGAAATGTCTGTATACAATACAGACATTTACAGTCATTTACTTGGATTTGACTCCAATCTTGATGATCTAGGGAAAAGAACTGGCCCACCCCTCAGTGTCTGGACTTATTCTTCTGAGGCCTTGTTTAAGAGCACACGAGAGCCTCCTATGAGAGCAAAGGAGGCAGCACTGGAGCCCATCTGGACAGGTGACATTCGGCCTATTTGGAGCTGACTCCTTCCATGGGAGCTCTGGAGCCAGATCTCAGTCTCAGTCCTGCATCTCCTGCTCACCTGATGAATAAACTGGACAAGATGCTTAACCTCTCCTGGTCTCCGGTTCTTTTTCTTCTGAATCTCTAAAATGAGGCAAGTCAGGCTGTTGTCTCTGTGAGAATTCAGGGAAAAATGAAGACCCAAGGTCTAGCCTAGGGATAGCAATTATTAAGAGGATTTGGTGATACTTTGGATCAAAAGCTCCTGCACAGGGTCAGGTGTGTGGTCTAGTCATAGAGCACTTTCCAATCATGCAAAAACCCCTGGGTTCTATACCTTGGTACAATGTACACAGAAAAGGACAAAAAAGGACCTGTGGCTCAAGTGATTGAATACAATCTTTGAGAAAGCTCAAGAAAAGAGCACAGGTCCTGAGGTCAAGTACCAGGACTGACAAAAAATCTCCAATACAAAAATATTCTTGTTATGGTACAAGATTATTTTCATTATTAAATGATTGTACTAGTCTAGGTCTATGAACTTCTCTTTTCTGCCTCAAGGAAGAAATATATAGAATTTCCCTACGTCTTGATATGTGTATACCATGCCTCTGAACCCTCAATTTCCCAACACTTACATTCATGGGGCTTGCAATGTGTACCTTGGCACTGTCCCTGGCCTGGGCTCTTCAGCTCAAGGCTAATGCTCTATCACTACAGGTGCAGTGCCACTTCTGGTTTTCTGGTGGATAATTGGAGATGAGAGTCTCAAAGGCTTTCGTGCCTGGGCTGGCTTTGAACCATGTTTCTCAGAGCTAAGCCTCCTGAATGAGTGAGCTATGGGCACCAGGGTTTGGTATCTTCTTTTGTCCTGCCATGTCTTTGCTCACCTTCATGTACTTTGTTCTGGTGATGGTGCTCACAGTGGGAAACCCAAATATTTTTGTACCTCAGAGGCGTGGGGAACTGCCCAAATTTCTTACTTTCATGGCTTGGTATAAAGTGGCTGTCTTACACAATCTTTATAGACATAACAAGTCATATAACCAACTCTCAGCCTAGCCTGGGCTAAGGATTGATGATTTTCAAGAGAAAAAAAATATTCAGGCACAGAAGGCAGATGACTGTAATCCCAGCTACTCCGGAGGCTAAGGTCTGAGGATCAACGTTATAAGCCAGCCTGGTTAGGATAGAAAGCTTGTGAGATGTTTTGGGTGGAAAAGGGGGTGTTATGGCTGGGTGGATGTGTGTGTGCTGGTAGTCATGGTGGTAGTTTTGGCTTGTAGCTGGATCTCAGGGCATGGGCACTGTGCCCAAGATCTTTTTGCTCAAGCTAGAAGTCTACTACTTTGAGTCATAGCTGCACCTCCAGTTTTTGTGGGGTTAATTAGAGGCAAAAGTTTCATAGGGGATTTCCTGCCTGGAATTACATTGATCCAGGATGCTCAGATCTCAACATCCTGAGTAGCTAGGATTATAGGTGTGAGCCACTGTTGGCCAGTTGTAAGAATCTTATCTCAAATAAGCCACCCAGAACAAAATCAGAAGTAAAGCTGAGTCTCAAGTGATAGAGCACTATCTTTGAGGAAGATAGATCAGGCCTGATGACCAGATGCTATTATTTATGACAGACCCCTAGCATTCATCAGACTCAAAGGTCAAATATCCATACCACCATGAAAAATTAACCCTAGGGTCTACTCCGTGATACGGATACAGCATGTAGGACAAGAATTGGTAATCTGCATTTAATTTAGCACCCAGAGTGTCCAGATCCACTTGTCTGGAGACACATATTAGGAAGCCTGCTTTCATCATCACAGCAAACCATCCTCAGGGGAAGTTATAGAGGAGATCACAACTCCCAGATGTGGAAACCTCACCAGGAAGAAGATGTGCAGGGAACTTCCATCCTGTGATTGTGTCAGGAAGTCAATAAATTTTTTAGCCAAGGTGAAACTCTTTGTGGTGTGATCAGTCTGGATTCAATAAGAGAATGTCTCTTGGCCTTGGGAGTAGTGATAAGCAACGCAGTATAGTCAGTTTCATCTTCCTGAAAGATGGCAAAGGAAAAGACAAGTTCTTGAAGAATAGGACTCTAGAAGGATCTTCCCTAAGGCTGTGTAGAAAATATCTTCAACACTCAGACTCTATAGCAGTTCGTTAAAAGTAAAATAGCAATACGATTAGTATCTCAACTCTGACATATATCTTCAAGCATACCCCTTTGAAGTTACTGGTTGAGAGTCTGCTTCCTTGGTAAAAGAAAAATGAATCCCCTTTGGCGTCGTTCAGTGCTGTGATCAAATAAGAGCATCACTGTTTGCTGTGTGCTCACATCTCTGCCACATCTCATATCTCTGTACCTTGATGGCTGACATAATTGATGTGTTAGCTAGTATTTATTTCATAATCAAAAATCATCTGGCAAAGCTGTGGTGCTCTGTCTGAATTGAGGGCCAAAATGGAGGGCGAAAAAGACATGTCTATGCCAAATGTGTGTGTCTACTTAGATCAAAGAAAATCCATTTATTCCCCCAGATTCCTCCAGATCTGCATACTGGACCTGACTGGGGAGCATGGTCATAACTAGTGGACAGAAAAGAGAAAGACAAAACAATGAATTTGGTATAATTAAGGCAGAGCTCTTCTATGGGGTGAGACCAGATTACACAAAAATGACCATTAGCTAAGCCACTTTGTCTCCTAGGCCTCACAGTTTTCCCCTCCATCTTCTATCAAACTGTGGTGCCTTCAGCTCTATTAGGCTGCATGGGCAGGGCCTGTGCTCCATTGAGACATTACGTCAAATACCAACCTTAAAAAGTAGCCATGTTTAAGGATGAGAGGTAAATATTAGAGTTGCTTCCATAAGCCTGTAGAGACAGTCTCAGTATGGGTGTGTGTATTCTCTGCGTTGGTCAGTAAAGACATCATTTCAGAAGTCCAGATTAGCCCCTGTCACTGAGTTGTAACCCAATTTGTCTTGCACATGACAGATGCATCTGTCTGCTCACTGAGGACAGAGCTGAGGCCATTATCATCCTGTGGTTCCCACAACCTGAACAGCTTGTAGTAGATGTCTTTCCTCCCATGGCAGGGCCGGAAATTGAAACTTAGCCTCTGAGGCTTGGGCAGGATATGAGTTCATGCCTGAGCCAATCTCAGAGGTGTGGGTGATCAAGTCCTACCAGGCAGGTGTCATTTCAGACCAATCATTCCCAACTGGCATGGTAGTAAGGATATATGGGGATGAAAGCCAGCTTCTGTTTTCCCTAGAATAAGAGGAGTTCTTGAAATGACAGGATTATGGCATGTTTTTTTTCTTGCCTTATTTAAATGCTTAACATTCTCTCAGATGCCCTCATACCCCAAAATGTTAGTGTTGTTCAACCCTTTTTGAACTTGAAACCAAGGAGACTTTGAGTGATATGTGGCTTTCCCAAAGTTCACAGCTTACAGGGACTGGATATGGGATGTTGAAATATTGATAGCCAAGAACCCAGGCTACTGTCACTATGAGGCTGTGTCACCAATTCATAGATCAATATATTTTACTTGGTTTGTTCCTTAGAACTAGAAGAATATGTCCAGGCCCAAAAGCTGAGTTGAAACTCTTGAATGGGACATTCTCCTAAACTCAACATAGAGCATACCCCTACCCATAATCTAATACTCAAGAAACCCATCCCATCTGCCATGATGACTGGATTGTTCTGGATATACATAGTCCCAATCATGAGAGCAGACACACGAAAAGTCATTGGGAAAGAATTCTACATTGATAATCTGAAGTCCAGTGCTCCCAGCATCCTGCATATACTGGTCAGTTCTGTGAGAAATTGTCATAGCAACACAGTTTCCAAGTGGAGTGTTCAGGGAGAAGTTTCAGACTCTCTTTGTCCCCGGGTCTCTGAACTTGTGCTGACACCCTCCTGCTCACTTTAGTTTTCATATTACAGTCCTCAACTTGGTGACCAATTTGAAGCATTCTTTTTGATTCCTCGGAACTCTAACAATGGGTAGTGTCTTAATCTGTCAGTTGGGCTCATGAACATATGACCTGGACTTGTAGAATTCCTGAGGTACCTGTAGGCTCTCACAGTCCACAGGTACTGCTAAAATGAATATTGAAAACTGGCCAGGCACTGTGGCTCAAGCTTCTCATTCTACCTATTAAGGAGTCTGGGATGGGAAAGATGGCATATGTAAGCATGAACCAGGGCAAGGAAAGAAGATGTAGAAGGTAGGACCCCATGATTCAAACCTCGCGCCTCTCTCCAGTGACCCAGGGTATGAAATATTCACACTCTAAACTTGTTCTGTTCTCCTGAATATCAGTTATTGTTTTGGTGGCTCCTGGGGTGAAGGGCCTCCTCAAGTTTGAGATAACAGCTCACTCAGTCCTTTTGATACAGGGAGGACATTATGGAATGATGTAAGTGATACCCAGTTTCCTCCTGAGATCAGCTCAACATCCCTTTCTCGCTCTATTCCTCTCCTACTAGTAATAGGCTCAGTCAGATGGCCTAGCAGAGTCAGGAAGCATCGACTCAGGGATAGGAGTTCTGAACGCAGAGGATGGCAGAGCTCATGTGTGGAGTAGGTTACAGGGCAATGGCCCCCTGGTCCAGAGCCGGCCCTGCAGTGAGGACCTGAGGTCTGTGTCTTCTCTCTGTAACAACCACTGCATCTGTTGAGTGCTTATCACAGCAGCATAGCAGAAGATACCAACCCCATTTACACTAGCAAAGACAAACAAGGCACATACATTTGAACGCTAGGATTTCAACTCTTTTATCTCAAAATAATGTGGGATATCCTGATGAGTTAGGAGAGGATGAACTTGTGTGCCTTCTTCCTTCCCTCCTGTCCCCCCTTGTCTCCACCGGATGATGAAGTATTCTCTGCAGCTTTAGAATACAAACATTATACCCACCCCCACTGTGTGTGTCCTGATCCTCCCTCAAGCCATCAGCTCTGAGTCCAGTGAATATGCCCTCCCCAACTGCACACGCCTGCCTCCCCATCCCCTCCATAGCTGAACAGCCCCCTCAGTGAGTGACAGTGTGGCCAAAATATATATGGACACATTCCTCTGAAAATTGTGGGAAAACATGGCATTAGGAGACACTGGCTAGCAGTGGTCCTATCCTGTCCCCACCTTTACCTAAAACAGTGATTTGGTAAAACCAAGAACCTACAAAAATACTTTCTAGAGAGCTTTTTATGAGATGCTTCTATTTATTTTAAACCATTTCTTCATGTATTGATTTTTATTTCTTCAGAGGGTCTTGTTATGTAGTTCAGGCTGGCCTCAGACTCATAATTCTTCCATATCAACCTCTCAGTAGCTGGGATTAAAGTCTTGAGTCATTGTGTCTATATTATCTTTCAGGAAATTGAAACTATAAATAATTCAACGCAACCCCTCAGTCCTGCCCTTTGAACTGATTCTGCCCCATGCAGTTTTCTTTAAAGACTGTTGCTCTCAGTATTGCCCCTAGAACAGCAAACTAGAGAGCTAGGCTAGCCAAAGTCAAATTGTGAATGGAAAAAAATGCAAATCTGTGGGAGGTTGTCATCTGTTATTAACAGAAAATTCAATTAGAGGCATCAGAATTCACTGGGAAGGCTTACCTGGGGCTCAATGTTTACATAACTTCTCAGCCTTTGTCTGGAATGAGTTGGAGACAAGGAAGTCAGGATGTTCTTCACAGATTCCAGTAACATACCTCTGTCTGGCCCACCCGGTTTATTTCCGGGCCCATCTAGCACTGTCTTTCTTAGCCCACATTTCCATGCTACTGAATGCCTGCTAAATCCACACTGTGCAGGGGACACAAAGCCTGGGGAGCTCTGAGAAGTCACTGAGGAGCTGAGGTTGTCTTGGATATGTCTCTGCCTCAGCTCTGTCCAACCATGAGGCTAAGTGGGGCTAGGGTGGGAGTCACACTGGGGTGAGGAGGGGTTCCCTGGGCTCGGGGACAGGGACAATGCTGACATTAGTGTAAGAGATACTGTGATCATTCCAGAGCAGGGACACATGTGTGTTGTAGCCTTACAGGTTTGTTTTAATTTAAGAATTATTTATTTCATTGCACATATTGTTATTTACTTCATTGCACATTTCCTCTTCTACATTATTGCATAAATGGATGGAAAAGAAATATTTTTCTATACAAAGAGGATTAAAAATTTAGAATAGTAGTCGGGTACAGTGGCTCACATCTCTACATCTCTAATCCTAGCTACTCCGGACGCTGAGATCTGAGGACCACAGTTCAAAGCCAGCCCGGGCACTGAAGTCTGAGACTCTCATTTCTAATTAACTACTACAATATTGGAAGTGGTTATGTGGCTCCAGGGGAAGGGAAGAAACCTCTTGCTGGAGAGCTCAGAGAAAGAGCCCAGGCCCAGAGTTTAAGGCCCATGACCAACAAAAAAAAATGGAATGTTGGCTACAAATGTTTTTATAACGATTGTCCCTGTGTGGTCTGCTTACGTCAAATTAATGAGAAAATGAATGAATGAACAATGGAAGGAAGGAATGTGAATTTTGAACTCATGTGTGAATGAATTGGAGTGTACTGAATGAAGAAGAGAATGAAGATTGAAATGAGTGAGTAAATGAGGAAGAGGGGCATTGTGAGTGAAATAGTGAATGAAGAACCAATGCGATAGGAAATGAACTCATTTTCTATGCAGAAGGCAGAAGATTCAGGTCTATCTTCTTTAGAGTTGGGTTTTTGGGTCTCAGCTTATGTGCCTTTCCCTTATTGTATTTCATTTTCACTTATTTATTTTTTGCCAGTCCTGAGGCTTGAACTCCTGAACACTGTCCTTGGGCTTTCTCAAGGCTAGAGTTCTACTACTTGAGCCACAGCACCAGTTCTGGCTTTTTCTATCTATGCAGTACTGAGGAATCAAACCCAGGTCTTTCAGCATAGTGTCCAGTTAGTATCATTTGGTGCATTTGTCCCTCCATTTCTGCACCTCCAATTGCAAACACAGTGGTCTTTTAGGGAACAAACAGAAAGAAAGGCAAAGAAAACAATAACAGATAGAAGGGAAAACCAAACCAATTGTTTTCATTTCCACGAGTTCATTTAGAGGAATAGCACTGTATATGATCAGCTCCCCATAGTCATTGTGCCTTCTACTGCTCAGGTATCTCTGCTTGACTCTCTTTTGCAGGATGCTATTCCTATGTGTCTTATAGTACAGATTAGGTCTGATTGTCCAGTTTTACAAATAAGAGTGGCCTCATCTGGGAATTTTTGAGCATTATAAGTTTTACCTGCATCTTTGCTTTAGTGATATCTCCAGTATTGCCTGATTTTTCATTGGATTCTCTGAAGTAGCAGTACTTGCCTTGTAAGGCAGTTTCCAGTGTTTATCAGCTCAAATACATTCAAGATGCTTTACAGCTTAGCTCAGTGCGAGTCTACCTGCCAAGACCCAACTGATAGCCAACAATCTAAGGGTGCGCCCCTTGTGTAAACTAGTAACTTGATTTTAAATATGAACAAGACAGGAATATTATTAGCATGAAGCCATTGCTCCATGAGCCAACCAGCAGGTAGTGTGGTCTATCCAGACCGTGTTGGCAGGTCATCTTCCTGGGTACCGCACAGAGGGTTAATGGAGGTGCCCTCCCAGCCTGTGCCACTTATGACCCACAATGGTGTCGCCAGGCTTTGGGGCTGGGCCGCCACAGGAGAACAAGGCCAGCCTATGAAACCTGGAGCACGTGACCCCACGCCTTCCAGTTCCCCAGGGAACTATAGATAACCAGGCCACGAGGATGCCCAAACCATGTTTATAAGACCAGCCAATGAGCAAGCCATGGACCAGCCAATCCTTGCACAGCATCTCTAGGCCTCCTAGATGTGACAGCTGTTTGTATACAAATCTGGCCAATCAGAGAGGAACGCCCAGGCTGGAATTCCGTGGTTACCCAGGCAGTTGTGGACCGGCTGATAGACTGCACGGCTCAGGCTTTCTGGTACCGGCTGTCGGGTACTGGCTGCCAGCAAGCTGCTTAGGAGGGCTGCTCCTGAGCGTCGTGGATCCAGGTCCAGCAAGTCCAGGACCTCGGGCCATCCTGTAGGTACAGCTGTTCCTGGTCGATCAGGAGGGTCCCAGAGGTATCCTGGGTTCTGTGACACTGCACTGGGGAAGGGGACAGGGTGGGGATGGAGGGTCCGTATGGATAACTGGCACTTCAGTGGTGAGAAGTGAGTTAGTGGCCTGTGAGACAATAGCACTGCATAAAGCTTAGGTTTTGGGCTGATAGTGGAACTTGAAGACTGCCAGAGGAGAGCTGGTTCCAATCAGAAGGTCCTCAGGGTTTCTGATGTGAAGTGGGCATTGAGTGGGCAGTGGTCCTGGGGTCCTGGCCATGCCCTGGACTGAGTGTGCAGCACTGGAGCCTCTGGGTCATTCCCCACTGTGTGTGGCTGGAGTGGGTCTGTTTTCCCCAGTGACTCAGTAGGTCCATTGGTGTTTTGTCTACACATCTGCACTGGGTCCCAAGGAGACAAGGAGCAATGCAAAGCTTTGTCCCAGTGGAGGGAGAGGAAAAGCACCCTGCCACTAGGCAAGCAGAAGGACTGACCTTGATGCATGCTGGACACTGACAGGTCCTCATTCAGATGTGAGGAAGGAAAGACCGAAGGATACATGCTGCTCCACTCCTGAGGCTTGGGATGTTTTTTCCTTTTTTTTTTTTTTGATGGGTCATGGGGCTTGAACTCTGAGCCTGGGTGCTGTCCCTGAGCTCTTCAGCTCAAGGCTTCAGACCTATTCCTAGAGCCACAGCCCCACTTCCTCTTTTCTAGTGATTAATTGGAGATAAGTGTCTCTGGGTCTTTAGTGCCCGGCCTGGCTTTGAACCACAATCCTCAAATCTCAGCCTCCTCAGTAGCTAGGATTACAGGTATGAACCACCAAGCCCGGTTTGGGATGTCTTTTTCTTTTTTTTTCTTTTCTTTCATGCTTGCTTGCTTCCTTTCTCCCTCCCTCCCTCCCTTCTTACCTCCCTCTCCCACCTCTTTTTCTTTCTCTGTAGTTGAACATTGTACTGAAACTCAGGGTCTGTGATTTTTCAGTGAATTTTTTTACTAATGCTAGTGTACTGTCACTTTGAGCCACAATGCTTCTTCTGGTTTTCTGAGGATTAATTGGTGATACAGGTCTCATGGACATTGCTGCCCAGATTATGTTGGAAGTGTGAAACACAGATCTCACCCTCCTTTGTATCCTGAATTACAAAACTAAACCACTGGTGCCTAGCTGAGAAAGCTCCTGCTAATACATTAATAGGACAAAATATGATTTAAGCTCTTCCCACAAATGCAATGTTGGAGCACAGATTTTATTAAAGATTTGTTTTGGAAAGAAAAAAGAGCCCAAGCATCAGCAGGCATGTCAGCACATGTTCACTGTGTGCATGGGTCATCTTATCTAATATGAGAACACCTTTACCTGATCAACTCCTTTTATTATATTTCTCTTTCAATACTTGTGCAGTGAGATTGCAATTTCATGTAGTAGTATATAAATACAGTGCAAAATGGTCAAAATCAGGCCACCACCATTCTCACTCATCCATCCCAGAATACCACTTCTCTCCTCGTTTTTCCTAATTCTGTAGGATGTACATTGAATTCTTGATTTCATTCTATTCGTTCTTTTTCCTCTCCTTTCTGTTGCTGCTAAGGTCTTAATGACACATGACCAACGGCAATCACTTCAGCACAGGCATTGAGATCTTTTCACATAATTGTTTTTGCCAGTTCCGGGTCTTGAACTCAGGATTTGGGCACTATCTGCAGGGTAGCCCTCTACCACTCGAGCGACAGAATGACTTTTCCGTGTATGTGGTACTGAGGAATCAAACAAAGGACTTCTTTCATGCTAGGGAAATACTCTACTGCTAGGCCACATTCCTGGCACCCTCATGTATTTTAAGAACAATATTTTACAGTGTATATCAAGCTACACTTGGATAATGAAATATTCCAGAAATGGATGGTATGCCAATAAGAAATGAATTAGACTAATCTTGCTGTAATGTCATCAAATATTTAATGAAGAAGATACATATACATATTTTCAGAAAGTAGTGCTTATTTCTTCAGTTTCTGAACTCTGCAATGATCATTTAACATTTATTGACCATTACTCGTGACATTACAGCAAACATCCACGGGAGGGCAATTCACCTCCAGAACTAACTGTGCAGCTTGACCTCTGAGGATTTGCCATCTATAGGTAGATGATGTCACTGCAAAGAGTAGCTTTGGGAAGGTGATTGGGAGTTGTAGTAGAGAGGAGCAGAGCCTGAAAAGAGAATGGGATGGATATCAGCTGGCTGCTGCTGCTGATGATTGTGAGACAGGAAGGTTTGGAGGGTGTTGAGGACAGAGGGGGATGTGAATGGCCTTGTGTGACTGCGGAAGATGGGAGCACAGGCGAGTTCAGCAGGAACGTGATTCAGCCATGCTCCTAGCAGTAGTGTGGGAGTGAGATGGGCACAGGGTTCTAACAACATGTGTGAGAGATGGTCAGGGTAGCAACAGAGGCTAAAGGAATGATTCCTGGGTCTAGTCCTGGCCATGAGGTCATCACATCGCTGACATGGTCAATTGAGTGGGAAGAAAGGGCCAAATCTATTAGTGCACACAGCGACTGTGAGACTTTGTCTGATTATGTCCCTAGGAAGTCAGAGGTGTCCCTTGGGAGACAGCCTCATTTGATTGTGACACACTCCTGCCATATAGTTCACAGGCTTGGGTACATGGTCCTGATGTTTGTGCAGCATGCTTCCTCCACAAGGGGGCTCTAAACCTCTCTGCAGTTATCTGGGGGTGATGCGCAGGGAAGTGCAAGTGAGGGAACATTGAGGGAAGTGTGCAGGGTGTTCACAAGTGAGAGTGTATGTAGAGATGGAGATTTTTGTGGGGGGGGGATATATGTAAGCATGGAGGGGATTGTACATGTGTGACTCTGTGCAGATGGATGGTGTGTGAATATGTGCACATAGGAATGTGTGCACATTTATGCCTGTGTGTATACATATGAGAATGTGGGTACATACTTATGTGAGGACATGTGGGCATATGTGAGAGTGTGTTCCTATGAGGTATGTGGGAATAGAGCCATATGTCACTCATGACATTGTGTGGCAATTCTAACACTTATTCTCTTTGCTGCCCTGTGTGGAAATCACACAGTGGTGTTGGGCTGCCATCGCCACGCTTTGTCCTTTTGTCCACATGCACATTTTCTAGAGAAGGCCTGGGGTTTTTCCTGAGCTCAGAATCCCTTGACTCTTAGAGTTTCCAGGTACTGAGACTGCGTTCAGAAAGCCAGAGAGGAGCTGAGCCCTTCCTCAGGATTTTGTTGCTGTTGATTGAGGACACTAGAAATTCACCCATCAGTGTGCAGATTCATCTCAAGAACCAGCATTTGGAAGAGGTAGGTAGTGCTATCTCAGGGTCCATGGAACAGCCAGATGGAGAAATCACATAGTATTTATAGGAAAGGGACCGTAAGATAACTCAGGTTCTTAAGTAATTTATCCTTGGGAACAGAGGCCTGTGGAGCTACAGGCCTCTGGGATGCATTGGTCCACCCCTGACTCTGTAGGAAACACTGGCTCCCAGTGGTCCCATCCTGTCCCCACAGGTTCTTGGTGAAGCCAAGAACTGCCAAACATACTTGTCAGAGAGCTTTTACTGAGGTGCTTCTATTAATTTTTAAGCATTTCTTCATGTACTGCGGTTTACTTGTTCATAGAGCCTTTTTATTTAGTTCATGCTAGCCTCAAACTTATGATTCTTCTGCATTAATCTCTCAGCAGCTGGGATTAATGTCATGAGCCATTCTGTCGACATTACCTCTTTCCAGATTAAAAGTATAAAAAAATATGTTTCAAGCTGGGCACAGTGGCTCACATCTGTAATTCTAGCTACTCAGGAGGCTGAAATCTGAGGATTGAGGTTTAAAGACAGCCTGGGCACTAAACAACGTGAGACTCATGTCCAATTAACCACTACAAAATGGGAAATGGGGCTGTCGCCCAGAGAGCTCAGGGACAACACTCAGGCCCAATGATAGGGCAGTAGCCCTGAGATAAAGAGCTCAGGGATAGTGCCCAGGCCCTGAGTTCAAACCCCATGTGTGACAAAAATTAATTAATTAATTAATTAATTAAATAAAGAATATGCTGAAACCACTCAGTCCTGCTTTTAGAACTGATTCTGCCCTGTGCAGTTTCCTTATTGAATGTTGCTCTCAGTATTGCCTCTATATTGGCAAGTTAGAGAGCTAGGTGAGCCAGAACCAGACTGTGAGTGGAAAACTTGAAACGCTGTGAGAATCAGTTGTCTGTGATTTACAGAAAATGCATTAGACGATTCATTGGGAAGACTTACCTAGGGGTAGGGGTTGCATGGTGTCTTAGCTTTTTTTTTTTACATTCCTGGGTCTTGAATTCAGTGCCTGGGCACTGCTCTTGAGCTTTCGCAAGGCTAGAGCCCTGCCACTTGAGCCACAGCCCCATTTCTGGCTTTTTCTATGTATGTCGTACCGAGCAATTGAATGCGGGTCTTCATGTGTGCTAGGCAATTACTCTATCACTAGGCCAAACTCCTAGGCCAGTGTCTCAGTTTTTATCTGGACTGAATTGGAGACAAGATAGACAGGATGTTCCTCACAGATTCCAGTGAAGTGCTCCTGTTTAGCCCACTCTGCTATCTCTGTCCGGACCCCAGACTTTCATGAGTACAGGGAAGCAGGCATCAGAGAGGCTAAGAAGGCAGGAAGGAAACTGAACTGGGGTTCCTTGCTGTTACCTTGATCAGTCCCTCTGGCTCTCTGAGTTGGGCTGTGTCACCTCCAAGTTAGCCCCCTCCTAGTAGATCAGCCTATCCATACCTTGAATTGTGGTTCCTAGCTGTGTGACTGTTGATCAGTCATAGCAGAGCTCTGAGCAGCACACTCTGGATGGGCTGTGTTATTTTCAATAAGCCCCCTCATATCACGCCAGCCTCTCCATCCCTTGGGCTGAGTCTCTGATTCTTTTCAATAGGTAACACAAACTTTCCTCCAGGTAGGAACTGGCAGTGGATTTCAAGGCCCTAGCCAGCACTGTTCACCTTGGCCCACATTTCTAGATTTCCTGCAAAGTGCAGGATATGGAGTAGGAGACAAAGCTTAGGAGATGGAGGAAATCATCGCGGGGCTAACGCTGTCTCACATTCAGTGCTTGCTTAACTCTGAGCACCACTGAGGCTGTACTGGGCTAGGGTGGGAGCCACACAGAGGTGAGGGAGGGTTCCCTGGACACATGGACAGGACAATGCTAACTTCGTATGCACTAGATACCATAGCTAGCTCAGTGCAGCACTATGCATGACAATTTTTTTATATTTTCCTTTGCTTAAGAAATATATTTATCTCATAAAGGTGCTCATATTTCTACCTTAAAGGAGATTTTTCAGTATCTTTTGCCAGTGATCATAAGCAGAGTTAGGAGAGACCATGGTCGTTCCACAGGTAGAAATACATGTGTGTTGTGGCCTTTATAAGGATTTTTCCTAGGCTATATGCTTGCTTCAAATGAATGGCAAAAGGAAGGAAGGAAGGAAGGAAGGAAGGAAGGAAGGAAGGAAGGAAGGAAGGAAGGAAGGAAGGAAGGAAAGAAGGAAAGAAGGAAGGGCTTGACCCCTAAGTGAAACATTAGTTGGAGTGTGATAACTGATTAAGAGCAAGATAAAAGAAATGAGGGAGTAGTGGGGGATTGAATTAGAAATGAAGGAGCTGTGGAATGAATGAAGTCATTTTCTCTGCAGGAGCACAAGTGATGCAGATCTTTCTTAGTGCTCAAATTTATTGCTCTCAGCAAAAGTTACTTTGCCTTATTATGTTTTTTACAGTATTTTTAATATAACAATAGTTATACAAAGGCTTCCACATTATTCTGATGCTTCTTATTTCCCATTTCTCAATGTTTTTTTTAATGTGATGAGACCTTCTGAGTAGCTATTTCCCCCTTTTGTACTTTTTTTATTAAAGAATTTATTAACATTGATTTTTACATCTTATTTCAAGTGACATATTCAGTTTTTTGTTTTTTATTAAAGAATTGATTAACATTGATTTTTCCCCATATTTCAAATGACGTATTAACAAACAAGTATTCATGAAGGGAATCTCTATATACAATCACTGGCACTTAGATTTTAAAACATAATTAAAATTTGGGTGACGGTTTGTATGTCATAAATACATATTAATGTATGTAAGAAAACATAAAAAGTCTATGAAATTAAAAAAAAACATTTTATAGGGTCAGATGTTGGTCCTAGTGGTAGAGTGCTTTCCTAGCATGCACGAAGACCCAGATTCAGTTCCTAGATACCACATACATAATAAAGCTGGAAGTGCTGCCGTGGCTCAAGTGATACAGTGGTAGCCTTGAGGAAAGCCCAAGGACAGTGCCCAGGCACTGAGTTCAAGCCCCAGGACTGGCAAAAAAAATTATAGTTATTATAAAGGTAATGCGCAAAGAGGTTAGAGTTACATTTGTCAGGTAGAGCATTTACTTTTAGGCAATGTCACCCCTTCCCTTGTTCTCTCCCCACTTTTCCCTCCCATTTCAAATCATAGGTGGATTACCTGATTTTCAGCACTGTGTCCAGTGAGTACCATTCTTGCATTTGTTCCCCATTTTCCCCTCTATTTCTGCACCTCCCATTACACTCACAATGGCCTATAAGGGAACAAATAGAGAAAAGAAAAAGAAAACAACAACAGAAAGCACAAAGGGCTTCACGAGTTCATTTTGATAAATGCCATTTTGTATGATCACATGCACGGGGTCGTTGCCCCTTCCATTATTCAGGTTTCTCCTCTTTCCTTAATTTGTTTTTGCAGGATTTTTTTCTGTTCCTCTTGTAGGCAAAAAGTACAGTCGTAGGTCCAGTTGTCTGGTTTCACAAGTAAGGAGTGATGTCTGGGAATGTTTGAGCATTATCAGTTTGATCCGCATCTTCTCTGTACTTTTAACAATTGTGCTGCCTGACTTCAACTGTTTGCCTTGCAAGGAGGTTTGGAGGGTTTATGGGGTCAAATGCAGCCAGGCCCCTTTACAACTCAGCTCAATGAGAGCCTAGTTGCCAAGACACAGACAGCCAACAATCTAAGCACCCTCCCCCTGTGTAAACCAGTATTACCCAATATAATGTTTCCATGCCAAGGAGCATGGATTTGAAATAAGATACTGTCCAGGAATATCAGTGAGGCATCCTTTATCCATGGGCTTAGCATAGCACATATTGTTTAGTGAGACCCAGATGGCTGGTCCTCCTGTGTACATTCCGGGCCATTCAGTGAGGTGCCATCCCGGCTTGGACCATCTATTACCTAGAATGGTACAGCCAGGGTTTGGAACTGGGGTTCCCTATGTAAACAAGGCTAGAAAATCACCCTGGAGCACGCAGCCCCAAACCTCCCACAACCCAGGTTAATAGACAGACAGACAGACAGACAGGCTAGGAGGTTGGCCTCACTATGTTTACAATACTGGCCAATGAGGAAGCGCCTGGGCCGCATGGACCAGCCAATCCCTGCACAGCATCTCGAGGCCTCCTAGAAGTGACAGCTGTTTGTGTACAAATCTGTCCAATCAGAGAGGAACGCCCAGGCTGGAATTCTGTGGTTACCCAGGCAGTTGTGGACCGGATGATAGACTGCACGGTTCAGGCTTTCTGGTACCGGCTGTCTGGTACTGGCTGCCCGCAAGCTGCTTAGGAGGGCTGCTCCTGAGCGTCGTGGATCCAGGTCCAGGAAGTCCAGGACCTCGGGCCATCCTGTAGGTACAGCTGTTCCTGGTCGATCAGGAGCATCCCAGAGGCGTCCTGGGTTCTTTGATACTGCATTGTGGGAGGGGACAGCACGGGCATGTCGGGACAGTTGACTAAAGGGCACTTTAGTGTTCAGCAGTGAATGAATAGAAGGGTCCATACTAGCATAAGAGACAATAGCATGGCTCACTGTTTAGGGTTGGGACTTATAGGGGGCCATGAAGGCTTCCGGAGAAGGGCTGGTTCCAGTCAGAAGGTCCTCAGGTTCTCTGAGGGTGAAGTGGGCACTGAGTGGGCAGTGTTCTTCCAGACAAGGCAGACCATGGACAAGAGACACTTAGGAACCCTGAGGTGTTCCAGGGGATTCCATGATGTGCAGTGAGCCATGCCCCTGGACTGAGTGTGCGGAACAGTACCCATGTGTCATTTCCCCTCCTTTGGTTGGTTTGTCTACACGTCTGCACTGGGTCTCAAGGAGACAAGGAGCAATGCAAAGCTTTGCTCCAGAGGAGGGAGAGGACAAGCACCCTGTCACTAGGCAGGCAGAAAGATTGACCTTGATGCCTGCTGGGCAAGGAGAGACCCTCATTCATATGTGAGGGAGGAAAGACCCAGGCATCCATGCTGCTCTACTCCTGGTGGCATGGGTGTCCTTTTCTTTTCTTTTTGTAGTTGTGTATGGGACTGGAGCTCAGGGTCTGAGCTGTGTCATGGAACTTTTAACTGAAAACTATCACTGAATACTAACACTTCAAAACACAGTGGTATTTTCTATTGTTTGTGCTTAGCTGTAGATAAAAGTCTAATAGACTTTCCTGACCAACCTGGCTTGGAAGTGAAATACAAAGATCTCAGCCTCCTGAGTAGGTTAGTTTACAAAATGAGCTACCAGAACCCAGATTAGAAGCCCTTTCTTAATACAGTAAATTTGACAAGATTTGATTTAGGTTCTTCACACTTAACTGGAAAAACAATCTTGGAGCACAGATTTCCTGAAAGTTTTGTTTTGGAAAGCAAAAGCCCCAAACATCAGCAGGCAGGTCACTCTTGTGCATTGTTTGCATGGTTTCTCTGGTTTTCTATGAGAATGTCTTCACCTGCTTACCTCTTTTTATTATTATAGTTCTCTTTCATAGTTGTACAAGGGAATCACAATTTTAAATGAAGTGGTTTAGGAGTACTGATCAATGTCACACAAACCAGCACTCTCACTCATCCCTCCACAAACACTTTCTTTCCTTGCTTGTCCTCCCTTTGCCACCTCATTCTGTTGCTGCTAAGGACCCAATAAGAACATATGAACATTAGCAGTTACCTCACTACAGTAGTGTTTCAGTTCAGATATTTGTTATATTTTTTCACCAGTCCTGGGGCTTGAACATTGGGCCTGCCCACTCTCCCTGAGCTTTTTTTGCTCAAGGCTATTATTCTACCATTGGTGCTACAGGGACACTTCTGGCTCTCTCTATTTATATGGTACTGAGGATTGGAAACCAGGGCTTTGTGCTTATTAGGAACGCACTCTACCACTAGGCCACATTCCCAGGCCTTTCACATTTTTAAGAACAATAATTTACTGTGTATGTTATGTCAATTGTGGGTTAAGGAAATACTCCAGAAAAGAATTGTGGACACATGTAATGGATTTTATTACTGAGCACTGGTGGCTCACACCTGTAATCCTAGCTACTCAGGAGCCTGAGACATGAGGAATGTGGTTCAAATCCAGCCTGGGAATGAAAGTCTGTGAGACTCTAATCTCCAATTAACCACCAGAAAACCGGAAGTGATGGTATGACTCAAGGGGTAGAGTACTAGCCTATAGCTGAAGCGCTCAGTGGCAAAACCCAGGCCCAGAATTCAAGTCCTTCTTCTGATCTCCCCCCACCAAAAAAAGAAATATATTATATTAATCTTGTTGGGACATACTGAAATGTTAAATTAAGAAGGTAAATATACATAATTTTAGAAAGTGCTCCTTATTGCTTTAAGATCTCAGTAATGATCATTGATAAATATTCAGCATTACTCATGATATTACACATGACATCCACTGGAGGGAGATTCCTTGCCAACAGTAGCTGTGTAGCTTGACCTCTGAGGACTCAGATGAACTTCTTACAACCCATATTTACATGATGTCATAGCCCAGAGTACCTCAAAGGAAAAGAGAAAAAAAATGTAACAAACAACACTTCAGTAGACTCATGACATAGGGGGGAAATCAAACAAAGAAAAAGACCAGACCTACCTCTTTTTCTTTCATTTTTTCTTCTTTCTTCTTCTTTTTTTTTTATTCTGGTCCTGGGTCTCAGGACCTAGAAACTGTGCTGAAACAACATTTGTGCTCAAGGCTAGTTCTCTGTTTCCTTAGCCACAGTACACCATCTCTCTTTTCCCCCCAGACATTGGAATCTGTTTTGTAATGGGAAAGAACATGTACACAAACTCATATGTCCAAGCTCATGAGAAATCTTTATGTCCTAGGCACATGTTGTCAGGAGTGGGGTAGCCCCCAAAGTTTTGAACCAGAAGAGAATCTCCTCTTCATACACCCTGAGAGGAATGTATGCTGAGGTAATAAAGATGGAAAAAACTAATCTGGGAAACCAAATTATGAATGGAAGATATTCAATTTGGTTCCAAAAATGCACTAATGATTTTTAGGAAGAGAATGAGACCTCCCAATCTTCCCTAATTTTCTTCATGTCCTATCTGCTTTGGATTTTCCAGAGCTACTATTAGAGGATAGAGTTTGTGGTGTTCTGCAGCAGGTGTTCCAGGGATCCTGGAGTTTGTGCACTTCAGAGGCTCAGAGCAAGACAAAAGATTAGAAGAACAGCAGATGCAGTTAAGACTCCAGAGAATCAGCTCAAAAAAGGATCTTCTATGATTCATAGGACCAAGGTAAATCTTGATGTTTACTAAGCATTCATCAGAATCTATAAGTCTTTGATGTTTTCTGGTGCCTCATGCTATAATTCTAGGAATTCAAAAAGGCTGAGACCTGAGAATAGCAATTCAAATTCAGCTATGGCTGAAAATTTTGTTTACTCTAATCCCCAATTATGTGCCACAAAACAGGAAGTAGACTCTTCATTCAAACTCCAAGAGCACTAGCCTTGAGCCACAGAGATCAGGTACAGATCCTAGGCCTTGACTTCCAGTCCCATAAAAAATAAACAAACAAACAAAACAAAAACAGAAACAAAAAATCACCAGCTGTCCAGCTGTAAGAAAACAGATTTTCATCATCATAGGCATGGAACCACTAGCCAAGGGCCAGTGCCTCTCCCATCTCTACTACACTTCTTCCCCTAGAATATTCAGGGTGACCTTCACCAAACACCACATTTCCAATATCAAACTCAGACTGTGACACTGGAAAGAGGGCTAGTATCTCAGTGTGCAGAACATGTCCAAAAGCATCCTGGGATGTGCAAAAGAACTCCAGAACTCCAGGTAAAAGAGAATGAAACAACATATTCCAGGAGAGGGAAGAGCAAAGGAGGCCTTGGGACACAAAACATGTATTGTGGCAAATGGGATCTCTCAGGAGAATCACCTAACAGGCCGATGTACCTCAACACACAATATTTGCGATTGGGACAAAACATTGGGAAGGTAGTGCCACGGACACACTATAAAGTATTCTGAATTTCACACAGGGATTTGCCATCAATCTTCCCCTTGGTGGAGACAGACTTTTCTATTTTCTTATATTTTTCTGTTACAGACTCACTGAAGATGGGCTTTCCCTCTTCCATCAAAGGCACCAAATTTGTGACTCATTTCTACTGTCCCCTTTCTATATTGCAGGGCACTGGTGCATCCTGAGTGAGACCCCACGGCCAGCTAGTCCCGGACCTCAGGTGGGAGGAGAGCCCTTGAAGCCCACAGCCCTGCATGCACCTCAGGACAAGGAGGCTGCAGGTGGCTGCATGAGGAACACATAAGGAAGAGTGGGAACTGAGCGACTCTGAATCAGCTCCCAACTCTAGGCACAATGGAGAGTGAGGACTATGTCCTTTGTCATTGGAAAGGGGACTTGTGGCCTGCTAAGGTGTTGTCCAGAGCAGGGACTCAAACACACAATGAAGGGAGAGAGGGATCACTCTTAGATGTACAAATCCTCTCTGTGGAAAAGGTGCAAGTGAGAAGCACAGATGTAAGGCCCCTCACAGAGGCTGGGACTGAAGCCATTGTGTCCTCAGCAGGATTGTGCTTGAGGGCCAATGAGTTTCCAGGAGATGCTCTGTACAGGGACTCTGGCCCACCAGGCCAGGCTAGTGCCCACACAGAAGCACTTAAAGTAGCATTGGAGATTCTGTCTTCCAGAAAACTAGCAGGGCAAGGAACCCCTGTGGAGTCTCCACAGTCAGAGCCAGAGGCACCAAGGGCTCAGCCTGGCCCTGGCCCTTGCACTGACAAGAAACAGCCCAAACGCAAACTGAATTCTGAACCAAATCTGGGGAAGAGAGCATGCTTACCATCCCATCACATGTGCCATGCTGGCAGTGAGCATGCTCTCCCTGATGAGCAGTCCGTGGCACACACAGCCACTGCTGCTTCTGCACATGAAATGCAAGCTCAGGTATCAGAAAGCTCCAGTGTGAGCTCCCTAGTACCAACAGTGAAGGGAGCCATTAATCCATCACAGAGTGAGAAAACCTTGGGGGCCCCAGCACCCAAGTCCTCTGGGCACCCTAGCTCCTGGAAATGTCGATATGCTAAAGCTCAATTTCCAGGTCTATATATGCAACCAGTTGTGGTCCTCAGCAGGCTCAAAGACCAGAGCCAGAAAGGTGAGGATGCTGGTGAAGGGATCAAAGTATGTGATCCCCACAGGTTCACTATCTCCCCAAAGGGCATGGAGGATTCTGCCAAGAGTGCCTCCCAGGCAGGCTTGCCAGGGGCTGGGGCCTCCTCTGTGTCCCCAAACTCATGGATTCCCCATGCTGTCTCTACTGCAAATAGAAAAAGGAAGTGCCAGCCAGCAGGTGTTAACACAGGAGCAAAGAAATGTAAAGTTCCTAAGACATCCAATGAGCCTAAGGTCACTGGTACCAAGAAGGCAAGTGAGAAACGAAAAGAAACACAAAGCAAAAGTGTGGCTCCCAGGAGCAAGGCACCCCTCATTGAAACAGGAATGCTGGTGTGGTTTTATCTCAGAGGTTATCCATTTTGGCCATCTGTGGTACAAAGTGTGGACCAAACAAAAAACTCAGCCAGGGTGCTGCTGATTGAGCCTAACTTGCTCTCTGAACAGAGAGGCATTCAGGTCCCTCTTTGCAAACTAAAGCCCCTGGAGTGCAGGTCCAAAGACCTCCTTGTGCAGAGAGCCAGCCAGCATTATGGCCTTGGTGTGGCCTGGTGCTTGTCACTGATTACACACTATCAAGAAGTGGTCGCATCAGGAAATTTCAAGGGTTCTTTTCTGGACTACTTGTCAAGCAATGGTCATTTCCTAGTTGCAGAGACCTTTGAAGAAACTGAGCAAAAGGTTCATTTTCCAGTGGTAAAGTACCCCAACCAGGGCGACTCTGAAGAGAAAACATTTCAGGATGGAAAAAGTACCCTAGGCAAGGGGAATTTCCCAGGGTGTGTAAATGGAAAGATGGAGAAAGAGAAGAAAGAGGGGACAGGGGAGGAGCAGAAGATTTATGAGTGGGCAAATTCTGAGAAGGAGGAGGAGAAAGAAATGGAGGACATGGACAAGAATTGGAAAAAAGTGATTGAGGAGGAGAGGGAAGAGGAGGACAAGAAAGATATGGTGAATGAATTGAAGGAAGAGGAGAAAGTAGAAAAGGAGACACAGAAAGAGGAGGAGATAGAGGAGGAAAGAAAGGAGGTGGAAGAGATGGAGGAGAAGCAGGAGGAGGAGAAGGAAGAGGAGGACAAAAAAGCAGAAGAGAAAGAATTAGGGGAGGAGAAGTTGGGGAAGGAGGAGAAAGAGGAGGAAAGGGAGAAGCAAGAGGAGAAAGAAGAGAAGGAGCAGCTGAAGAAGCAGGAGTTTCATGATGTAGAGAAGGATGAGATAATGGAACAGAAAGAATTAGAGGAGGATAGGGAGATGGCAGAGATGGTGGAGGTGAAGATGGATAAAACGGAGAAGAGGAAAGAGGAGAACATGGAAGAGAAGCAGGGGGAGGAGTTGAGGGGGAGGATGTAGGCCATGAGAAGAAGCGAGATGATGAGGAGCAGATAGAGAATGGAGAGGAGGAGGATATGAAGATGGAGGAGTTAAAGTTTGGAAAAGGGGAAGAGGAGCAGAAGGATAATTTGGGGAATGAAGAGAATGTGGGGCAGAAAGAGGAAGAGAAGATTGAAGAGGTGATGTTAAAGAAAGAGGATGAAGAAAAGGAGAAGGAGCAGGTGAAGGAAGTGGAGGAGGCAGAGGAGAAGATGGAGGAGGATGAGGTGGAGGAAGAGGAGGAGAAGGAAGATGCAAAAAGTAAGACAATGTTAGAGAAGAAGAATGATGAGGAGGAGGACAAAAAGCAGGAAGAGGAGGAGGAAGAGGAGGAAAAGAAGGAGGAAGATGAGGAAGAAAAGGAGGAGATTAAGGAGGAGGAGGAGGAGGAAGAAAAGGAGAATGAAGAAATGGGGGAGAAGAAGGAGGAGGAAAAATAGGAAGAGAAGGAGGAGGAGGAGAAAGAGCAGATCAGATATTTCAGAATGATTCTGTCAGACAACTACTACGTGCATACATGAGAGGCAGACCCTCTCATAGTTCTTTAGATTTATATTGATTTGCCCTCTATTTGACCTGTTCCAAAGTTCCATAAATTGAGAATTTACAAAAACTGAATCTTCCTTTTTTTTCAAATAGTTCTTAGCATGGCATTTTCTTTAGTTCACCATCTGGTTCTCAAATTAGTCACAAGTTACTCATTCTATAGACTGCAATCTCTTTGTTTCCCTGAGATTAAGCAGCAGAGATGGTGAGACCTCGTGTAAACTTTTACAGAAACATCCATGGCATCATTCCTTCTTCCAAAGGGACAAGTACACATAAAGAGTTGGATCTCTAATGTCCTCCCTGTATATATTTGGGGAAGAGTCCTGAATGTTGAAACAGGGGACAAAGCTATTTTCCTTGATAACCTTGCAATCCACCTTCAAAAACACACCTTTGGAGTCCATCAAAACACTGACTTATTGTGTTACTGCTGTGCTATTACTAAGGCAAGGGGAATTTACAGCCTGCACAGGCCATATTTCAGCCCAAGCAGGAGCAATTGATCGATCTACTCTTGAAATGCCATTTGTGAGAAGGCCCTTCCTCAAGGATTGAACGACTTCCTGAGGGTGGTCAGGGACACAGGCCCTCAACCGACCTGACAGCAGACTTGTTTCCCTCCATAGTGTCATCTGTCCCTATAAGTAACACTTTGAGTCTTCCAGATCTCAGGGGCTGCCCAGCCGCTGGAAGCCCCAACTGCCTGCTGAGGAGCCCATCCACCTGGTGCCTTGTTAGGCACACTGAATGCCTGCAAATGGGCTTTTGTCTGTCTAAAATCATGCAAGATTTCTGTTTTGACTTTCTAGTTTGCACAACAGAAATGTAGCCTAATCTGTCATCAGAAATGAAAACTCTCACGGTGACTGGGAGTACCGCACAAGGTCAGGGTCTGCAGAATTTACCCTGGACATCACGCACTCCATATCACTCAGTGGAGCCCCTGGACAGATACGAGTGGACAGACACTCTAAAAGTATGTGAAGTGAAGCCCATGTTTAGCAAACTATTGTGAATGATGGTTTCTAGAGAAAAAATATGAGCAAAGCTAGTTTATTTCAAAAGCTCTATGTGGAAACTAAGTTTCACTAGTTTCAAGGGATTATGGAAGTGTTGTAGGAATATGGCTATTTTCATGACATTTGGCGACCTATGCTGATGGTGTGAATTCTTGAGCAATTTATAAACTTACAGTCTGCATTCTCAACAAAACCAAAGTGACTTTCACCCTGAATATTGGTTGTACAGTATGGGGGAATATAACTATATCTCATCCTTAAGTGCTGCACACAAAACAAAATGTATGAACTCTCCTCCAGAAAACCCAAACCTGGGAAACGATGAACTTTTATTTAGCGTTTTGATGTTTGTAACGAACTTTTGTGTTGTGTTTAATAAATATGTCCATTCTTTTTTCCTGTTGTGGATTTGTGCACATGTGACTTCCAGAATGTATAGTCATAGGTGAAGTCCTCCTTCCCCTGGTAATAGTTGTGAGGATCAGAATAACTCCTTGCTCTGTAAGAGCTTTATCTTTCAGTCAGCATGCCTTGTTTTTCCTCTGTGGAAGCTAGTTGCTGAGTTGTACATAACATCCAACTTCAGCTTTCCTATAGCCAAGTGTAGACTCCAAAGATCTCATTTATTCTTGTGTTCAGTAAGTCATTCATTGTGTCCCTCCCTCACTCACTCATAGGTCCAGAAATCCAGAGATGATAAATGTCTTTCTACCCTGTGCAGTAGCCAAGGTGACCTGTGCTAGACCTCAAACGATCATCTGTTCCTAGTGTAACGTGTGCTTGTGTGAAGTGAAATCCCCAAGAATCACTCACACTCAGCTCATGGACTTAGGAGACTCATTCTCAATCCCCTGCTCCTTGTGTCAGTGGTTAAACATCAGGGTCTTCTGCTCATGGTTGGATGTTAGTGCCACATTGAACCAACATATACAGGGTTCTCCCAGGTCTCTCTATCCACAAATGAGGATATCTAAAGAGGTTGGAGCCTTCATTGAATTCTATGTAAGAATTTCTGACAAAGTTTTGTAGACATAATTTGCTTACAAGGCATAATATTCCCTGTGCCAAGTTTTTATTTTTTTCCAGTCCTGGGTTTGGGCTCAGGGCTTGAGCACTGTCCTTGGACTTTCTCAAGGCTAGAACTCTACCACTTGAGTCTCAGCACCACTTCCAGCTTTTTGCTATGTATGTGAGGTATCGAGGAATCGAACTTGGGTCTTCGTGCATGCTAAGCAAGCACTCTACTGCTAGGCCAAACTCCAGGCCTCATGTGCCAACTATTTTGCTTGCTAAAAAACTCTCTTCTCCAGAATCCTCTGAACCTCTGTATCTGGTTCAGTGCACTACCAGCCATGAGCTTGGATCGAGTGAGTGCCAAGCTTGGTCTCAACCCTCATGTCTTTGGTACAATGAGCTCCTCTGACTTTTCTACTCACAGACCGCTACCAAACTCTTCACCCTTCCCTCACTTTTCTCGTCCTTGCCTATTCCATGAATCCTCTGGGCCTCATGACATGGCTGAAATCAGTGTAGAACAAAAATCCCTGCCCACCTTTGAAGGAACTCAAGTTACCCCTTCCAGACACCCTTTAGGTGAGCTCTAGTTAATTTCTATGAATGAAACTTTATAACTAGGGAATACTTTCCTTTACAGCTAAGGCATTCATTTTGTCTAGGTTTGCTTTCATGGAAAAGGAAATAAGTTATCTGTAGAGACACTGAGAAGTAAAGCCATTGGTTATAAAACCTTCAACTTGGCCCTTGTTTTTACTGTTACCTTGGAAGCATGACCTTCCACTACATGTTCTCAGTCCTTACAATAGTGCAACCAATCACTGATTTATTCTCTCCAAATATCTTTGTAATTCCATTTCCCATCATCATGTTTATTTGGTGAAATATGCACATAACAATTATGTGGTGACAACACCACTGGTCATGTCTACCACTCCCATGCTTGATTCAGTCTACCACCTGTGCAAAGGCCTCCTCTTCAATGCCCTGGCACCTGCTCTCTCCCTGAAGATCTTGGTTGTCAGCATTAGCAGGGATTTTCCTAGCAGCCCCTGCCTGAGAGACTACAACAGGAGACTGAGGCAGGGGAACTTGTCCTCAGAGCAAAGTCAGTGAATGCCTGAGCCCCAACCCTAGCTAGTCTAGCCCTCTTAGTACTTACCCATACCTAGGCCCACCAAGTACCCTTATTTCTGGCCTTCAGTCCCCTCTTCAGCCTGCCACCCACAATCCCACTCTGCAGGGCCTTCTGCTTTCCCATTTTCTCTGGCTTAGCCTCCAGGAGCCTCATTAGCTTGCACATTATGACTTTAGTCAACTGCCTCAGATGCCCTGGGCCCAGTGCAGCTGTTCTCTAATTGGTCGAGTAAAAGCACTGATGCTGGAGTTCCTGTGCCTGAGGATACATTGCCACTGGAATCTCAAATACCATGGAACCCCTGGTGTACACAGCTCCTTGCTGTGAGGGGTGTGACAGTAAGCTTAGAAGTATGTGGCTCAGAGAACTTGATGGATTGTGAGAAAATTAGTGCCTCCTCCTTCCCGTGTTCCCTGTACTCCCTTCCCCTGCTTTACCTTATCACATCTCTCATACTCTACTTAACCTGCCCTTTTCTTTCCTTTTTTTTGTTTCTTTTCTTTTTTTGTGGGTCATGGGGCTTGACCTCTGGGCCTTGGTGCTGTTCCTGAGCTCTCCAGCTCAAGGCTACCTCCCTACCCTGATTATAAAGATTTACTATTTGGCTCATATATAGTAGCTACCTCCAAGTTGAAACCAGGAGGATTACAATTATTAGAGATAGATAATCAAGTTGTTTTACCAATAGAATTACCTGTCCATATGTTAATTTCAAGCCCCACTTCCCATTTTCTAGTGGTTAATTGGAGATAAAAGTCTCAGGTCTTTTTGTGCCTGGGCTGGCTTTGAACCTTGATCCTCAGATCTCAGCCTCCTGAGTAGCTAGGATCATATGCGTGAGCCACTGCACCTGGCTCCTTTTCTTTCTTTTACTTTGTGTACCTTTGCTCTCCTTTTCTTCCTTTTCTTTTTCCTTCGTCCTTCTTTTTGATATTGTTTTAGAAGTGGGGCATGAACTCAGGGCCAGTGTACTATCCATTAGATTTTTGATTCAAGACAGCTGCTTTTGAATATGAGGCACACAAACGAGCTTTTTGCTCCTTAATTGAAGGTAGAATCTCATGGACATTTCTTCCTAGAAGTTTTTCAACTAAAAATCTCAGTTCTCAATCTCCTGAGTCACTTGTGTTATTGGTGTGAACTACGGGTACCTTTTTATTTTAATAGATGAAATGAGGCTTGGTGAAAGTCATTGTTTGTGGAGAGTTGTTGGGGTCTGGGCTATATGTTGGGACCCTTTGTGTTGGGTCCCCTACTTTTCCTGTGGGACCCCCTTGTGCCCTAAGTGAGAACCAGGGTCTGGATCACTGCAGAGTGCCTGGAAAGTGATCAGAAGACATGCCTGATGAGAGATGTTCAAATACATAAATGGAGATTCAAGCACAAACTTATTTGGGAACATTTGGCATAAAGCCTAGAGACAGTGAAAATAAATGCATGACCAGGAGTTGGTCTGTCTGGGCCTGAACGCAGCTACCAGAATGGGAGGGGAGGGGAGATCTGCAATTCTTGATTACAGTCTGAATTAGACAGACTTTGAGCTGTTGATGTGGGGTGAGACAGTTCAAGTCTAAATCACAGCACTTTCCCTAAGTTCCTCTTGACCTTGGCATATCCCCTCACCTTTCATTGCCTTGGATTCCCCTGTAGGAGAGAATACATGTACTAACTTCTCTGGGTTGTTACAGCATATAATCACCAAAACTGCTGGCACTGTTTGCTGATAGCAATCCTGGGATAGGATACTGACCCAATCTACAGAAGACTGGGTGAAAGAGATAAGGAGAGTTTAAGATGTGTGCATTCCCAGCTGACCAGGCCAGAGCAAGCTGTGTGTCATGTCACAGGGGTCAAAAGCAGTCATTCCTCCTCAACTGGTGGAGCTGTGGTGTGGCTTGGTTGCTCTGAAGAAGATGGGAGAGGAGGGAGAATCAAATGTCCCAGATGGGTGAGTGTGCCTGCTCTGCTGGTCAGGTGCAGGGTTCCAGTGTGTGTGAAGAGAGCCCCCCACCAGCCTCAGGCAAGTGTCCTGACTCCAATCTTGCTAATCTAGGGAAAAGAACCCACCCACCCCTCACTGTCTGGACTTATTCTGAGGCTTTAAGAGCACACGAGAGCCTCCTATGAGAGCAAAGGAGGCAGCACTGGAGCCCATGTGGACAGGGTGACATTCGGCCTATTTGGAGCTGACTCCTTCCATGGGAGCTCTGGAGCCAGATCTCAGTCTCAGCCCTGCATCTGTTGCTCAACTGATGAATAAACTGGACAAGATGCTTAACCTCTCCTGGTCTCAGGTTCTTTTTCTTCTGAATCTTTAAATGAGGCAAATCAGGCCGTTGTCTCTGTGAGAATTCAGGGAAAAATGAAGACCCAAGGTCTAGCCTAGGGATAGCAATTATTAAGAGGATTTTGTGAGGCCTTAGGATCAAATGCTCCTGCACAGGGCCAGGAATGTGGTCTAGTCATAGGGCACTTACCCAGCATGCAAGAATCCCTGAGTTCTATACCTTGGTATCACATACACAGAAAAGGCCAGAAGTGTACTGTAGCTCAAGAGGAAGCTTAAGAACAGTGTACAGACCTTGAGGTTAAACAGCTGAGTAGGCAAAAAAATCTCCAGTATCAAAAGCTCCCTGTCACTGCAAATGTTTATTTTCCTTTGTGGGGCTTGGTTTCCTCATTTGTGAAGTAATTGCATTACTCTAGGGCTATGAGCTTCTTTTCTGTCTTAAGGAAGAAGTTTTCACGTGTATCCATAGCTCCTCTCACACCATGGTCCTGCATCCTCTGTTCTCCAACACTTAAACTGTGTTTGGCTATTTCTTTTTTCCTGCCATGTCTTTGATGACCTTCATGTCCTTTGCCCTGGAGATGATGTTCAAGGTAGGAAACCCCGGATATTTTTGGTACAGCAGAGGCTTGAGAAACTGCCTGAATTCCCTATTGTCATGGCTTGGTACTAAGTGGCTATCATACACAATCTTTCATAGATGTAACAAGTCATGTAAACAACCCTCAGCCTAGCCTGGGTTAAGGATTGACATGTTTCAAAAGAAAAATATCCAGGCACTGAAGGCAAATGACTGTAATCCCAGCTACTCCAGAGGCTAAGATCTGAGGATCAAGGTTACAAGCCAGCCTGGTTAGGAAAGAAAGCTTGTGAGATATATTGGGTGGAGAAGGGAGTGTGTGGCTGAGTAAATGTGTGGGGGTGGGGTGGTGGTAGTTCTGTCTTGTGGCTAGATCTCAGGACATGGGCCCTGTGCCTGAGATCTTTTTGCTCAAGGCTAGTACTCTACCACTTTGAGTCACAGCTGCACCTCTGATTTTTGTGGGGTTAATTGGAGGTAAGGGCTTCGCAGTGACTTTTCTGCCTAGGATGACTTTGATCTGGGATGCTCATTTCTAATCACCCTAAGTAGCTAGGATTACAAGTGTGAGCCACTGCTGGCCAGCTATAAGATTCTTCTCTCAAATAAGCCACTCAGAAAAAGGCAGAAGTAAAGCTGTGGCTCAAGTGATAGAGCACTGGATTTGAAGAAGGAAGATCAGGCCTGATGACCAGGTGCTAGGATTCATGACTGACCCCTACATTCATGAGAGTTAGAGCCCAAATATCCATACTAAACCCAGACAATCCTGTGACCCAGATACTGCAGGTAGGAAAGCACCTGGTAATTTGCATTTAATCCAGCACCCAGAGCATCCTCATCCACTGGTCTGGAGACAGGTATTGGGAAGCCCGTTGCCTTCACAATCACAGCAAACCATCTTCAGAGAAAGTTATAGATGATAATCATAATTCCTGGAAATGTCATCAGGAAGAAGATGGGCAGGGAAACTCCAACCCGTGACTGTGTCCAGGACCTCAATAAATTATTGACACAAGGTTAAGCTGTTTGTGATGTGATCATTCCGGACTCGATAAGAGAATTTATGTTGGACTTAGGAATACTAATAAGCATTGCAGTAGAATCAGTTTCATCTTCCTGAAAGATGACAAAGGAAAAGACAAATTCTGGAATTATAGGACTGTAGAAGCATCTTCTCCTGAGGGCATCTTCAGCACTCTGACTCTGCAGTTCTTTCAAAGTAAAATAGCAATAAGATTATCATCTCATCTCTGGCCTAGATCTTTCTAGAAAGATCTAGCAAGCATATGCTTTCTGTGGTTATTGGATGAGAGTTTGCTTCTTAGCACTCTTGGTAAAGGAAATGTGAATCACTTTTAGCATTATTCAGTGTTGTGATCATAACATCATTGTTGGCTGAGTGCTCACACCTCTTCCCCCTCCCATATCTCTGTACCTTGATGGCTGACATCCTTGAGGTGTTAGCCAGTATTTATTTCATAATCAAAAGGCATCTGGCAAAGCTGTGGTGCCCTGTCTGCATTGAGGGACAAATGGACGATGAAAAAGACACATTTTTGGCAAATGTGTGTGTCTACTTGGATCACAAATCACATTTCTTCCCTATATTCCTCTTGGTCTGCACACTCATACTGACTGGGGAGCATGGTCATGCCTATCTGGAGAGACAAGAGGAAAAGAAACATTGAATTTGGTAGAATCAAGCCAGGGCTTTTCTATGGCATGAAATCATATTAGACAAAAATGACCTTTAGCCAGGTCCTTTTCCCTTATGGCCTCACTGTTTTCCCCTCCATCTCTGTCAAACTGTAGTGTCTTGCAGCTCTATTGGGCTGCATGGGAAGTGACTGATCCATTGAGACATCTAAAGTCAAAAAACAACTGAAAAATGTGCATAGAGGGCAGAGTCTGCCAGCAGAAGCAGCCATGCTTAGGGGTAAGAGGTAAATACCGAGGTTGCTTCCACAAGGCTGTAGCTACATCCTCCATTTCTCTGTGTTCTCTGGGTGGGACAGCCAAGACTCCATTTCACAATGCTTAGTGGTTCCTGTCACTGAGTTCGAATTTTATTTATCTTGGATATTTCAGCTGAATCTGTCTGCTCACTGAGGACACAGCTGAGGCCCTCCTCATTCTGTGGTTCCCACAGCCTCTACCCCTTGTAGCAGATGTCTTTCCTTTCATAGCAGGGTCTGAAATTAAAACTTAGCCTCTGAAGATTGGCCTGGATGGTGTATGGCTTGAGCTCATCCCTGAGCCTATCTCAGAGGTTTTGGATGATCAAGGCCACCCCAGGCACGTGTGTTTTCAGGCCCTCCTTTGCCAATTGGCATGGTAGTAATGAGATATGGGGATGGAAGCCAGATCCTGTTTTCCCTGGTGTAAATAGGAGTACTTGAGCTGTCAGGATTGTGGCGTGTTGAATTTTCTTGGTTCTGTTACATGTTTAACACTCTCATTGATGCCCTCATTTCACAAAATGTTAGGATTGTTCAACCTATTTTGAATCTGAAACCAAGGAAGCTTTGAGTGATGTGGGGTTTACCCAACAGGCACAGCTTAGAGGGACTGGAAATGGAATGTTCAGCCATTGATAACCAAGAACACAGGGTACTGGCATTAGAAAGGGGTGTCACTCTTTCACAAATCAGTATAGTTCACTTTTTATCCCTCAGAACTTGAAGAATAAGTCCAGCCCCCAAAAGCTGAGCTGAAAATCTTGAAAGGAATATTCTCTTAAACTCACATAGAGCATACTCCTACCGTCCATCTAATACTCAAGAAACCCATCCCATCTGCTATGGTGACTGGACTGACCTGGATTTACCTAATTCCACTTATCAGGGAAGACATTGAGAGGAATGTGAGCCTTCACAGGGAAGGAATTCTACATTGCTAATCTTAGGTCCAGTTAGCATCTTCTGTACATTGGTCAGTTCTCTGAGAAATGAAGTCATAGGAACAGAGAATCTGAGTAGTGTGTCTTAGGGAGAAGCTCCAGGCCCTCTTTTTCCCTGGGTCTCTGGAGTTCCCTTAACACTCACCTGCTCACTGTCTGTTTTCATAGCACATCCCCCAATTTGAAGCATTCTCCCTTGATTCCCCAGAACTCTCACAACGGTGAGTTTCTTTATCAATCAGGTGACCTAATCAACTCCTATCCTCCAGGACTTGTAGAATTCCTGTGGGGAAACCTGGCTTTCTCAGTCCACTTGTGCCACTGTAATATGTATTGAATATTGGCCAGGCACTGTGACTCAAGTTTCTAATCCTACCTATTAAGGAATCTGGGATTGGAAAGATGGCATTTTGAGGCAAGTCTGGGCTGAAACATCCTTGAAACTTCATCAGGATTGATAAAGCTGGGCTAGTGGTGAAGAGAACAAGATGGGAGTAAGTCACACTTGGAAGGAGAGAGAGTGGGTGAATGCAACACTGAGGCTTCATCTACAGCATCAGGCTATCCCAGGTTATGCTGAATAGTGGACGCCATTGGATCCTCCGATTCTCAGGGCAGAAATATAAATCCACATGTCCTGCCTCTAAGACAAATTCTTATCCTTGTCTCTATTCTTGCAAAGACGTCTTCCAGTCTTTTTCTCCACAGAGAAGAAGGATAGATAGTACATTTTCTCAGTGGACACACTGTGTTGACATGGATAGAATGTGGGGTGTAACAAAGTCTTCAGACTATTTTTTTCTGCCCTGAAATCACCCTTGCTTCATTTGGAGAGCCTGAACATGGACAGGCATAGTAATTTGAGTCTATAGCTAAGGCATTGGGCCAGCTCAACATTGCTTTGTGAGAAGCTTTGAGGACCCCAGGGAAATTTGCAGGGAACTTCCAAGCATGAGCAAGGTTTTGTGGACAGAGAAGGGCAGTGTCATCTGAAGTGAGAGTAGAGACAAAAGGTGTATGCCTAGGGAACCACAGGAAGTGTAAGGCTGGAGTTGGACTGGGCAAGTGATCTTGAAAGGTCACAAAAAGTACATCAGGTTTTCAGGGTATTTAGAGCAGAGAGTGATATGAAGGGCCTTGTGTGCCTGAGGAAGATGGGAAGCACAGGAGTTTCACAGGAAAGTGATGCTGCAATACCCCTAGCAGTTGTTTGGGAGCAAGGTAGCCACAGAGGGCTTTGGTAACATTTGTGACAGCACCATGGGCTGAAGGAGGGAGCCTTGGGCTAAGTCCAAGCACTGAGGACATCAGTGGGTGAATCACTGAGTGTACTTTAGGGCTTTCTCTGTTTATGTCCCTGGGAAGGCAGAGACCTCCCATGGGAGGCAGACACATTTGATTGTGACACATTCCTGCCACAGAGCACACAGCCCTGGGACCTGGTCATGGTGTTTGGGCAGCAGGCTCCTTCCACATGCTGCTCTAAACTTCTCTGCATGTCTTCTTGAGTGATGAGAAGGGAACAATAAGGGCAAGGGCCATTGAGGGATGTGCATGATAGATTGTATTTGGACATGTGTGGTTTACACAGATGAAAGTATATGTAGACATGGAGTTTGTGTGCATGTGGAAATATATATATATATATATGCACAGAGAGGTTGTACATGTTAGAGTTGAGGTCAGATGGAGGTGTATGAATGAATGCACACAGCGCTGTGTGCACAATCATGATGTTAGTTGTACATAAGAGAATATGGCTGCATATGGATGTGAAGACATCTGAGCATATGTGAGGATGGGCTCCAATGGCAGGATGTGGATATAGTGTCATGTGTCTCTCCGGGTACTCTGTTGACCCTGTACAATTTATTCTATTTTGCTCCTGATCTTCCTGCTGTGTGTAGAAATCATGTGGTGGTCCTGGGCTGACAGGGTCACTCTTCATCTTCTTGTCCACATACCCATTTCCTAGAGAAGACCTGGAATTTGCCTTGAGCTCCACTTCCCTTAGTTCCTACTGTCTCCAGGTACTGAGACTGTGTTCAGAAAGCCAGAGAGGAGCTGAACCCTTCCTTAGCATATTGTTGCTGTTGATAGGCTTTTGGGGTCCCTGGAAATCCACCAACCAGTGTACAGATCCATCTTCAGAGCCAGCATTTGGAAGAGGCTGGTAGTGATAACTCAAGAGTGCACAAGACAGCCAGACTGAGAAGTTACAAGGTATTTATAAGAAGGGGACCCTAAGACAACTTAGGTTCTTAAGTAATTTATTCTGCAGAACAGAGGCCTTTAGAGCTGCAGAGCCTCTCCTGACTCTGTAGGAGACACTGGCTCCCAGTGGTTCCATACTATCCCCACAGTTACCTAAAATAGTGCTTTGGAGAAGCGAAGAACTGCCAGAAATACTTTCTAGAGAGCTTTTTCTGAGACTTTTCTATTTATTTAAAACTATTCATGTGTTGATTTTTACTTCTTCACAGTCTTGTAATGTAGTTCAGATTGGCCTCAACCTTGGGATTCTTCAGCATCAACCTCTCAGCATCTGGGGATTAAATAATGAGCCATTATGCCTACATTATGTCTTTCCCAATGAAAGGTATAAAAAATTCACTACAACCCCCCCCCCGCCCAGTTCTACCTTTAGATCTGATTCTGCCCATGCAGTTTTCATTAGTCAGCTGTTCTTAGTATCGCCCCTAGATTGGTAAGCTAGAGAATTAAGCCAGCCAAACTCAAATTGTGAGTTGAAAAATTGAAAACTGTGGGAGCTGGTTGTCTGTGATTAGTAGAAAATGCAACAGAGAGCTGGGCTTGGTGGCTCACACCTGTAATCCTAGCTATGCAGGAGGCTGAGATCTAAGGATCAAGGTTCAAAGCCAGCCCAGGCACAAAAGGACCTGAGTCTTATCTCTAATTAACCTCTAGAAAACTGGAAGTGGTGCTTGGCTCTAGGGTAGGACGGTAGCCTTAAGCTGAAGAGCTCAGGGACAGCACCCAGACCGAGTTCAAGCCTCAGGACCCACAAAAAAAGGAAAGAAAAAGAAAATGCAACAGAGGCTTTAAAGTTCAGTTTGGAAGAATTACCTCGGGATCAGGGGTTGCATAGTTTCTCAGCCTTTGCCTGGAATGACTTGGAGACAAGAAAGTTCTCCACAGATTCTAGTAAAATGATTCTGCCTGGCCACTGTCTATGGTCACTATCCAGACCCCAGACTTTCATGAGTGAAGGGAAGGAGGCAGCAGATAGGCAAATGCTAAGAAGGCAGGGAGGAAAGTGAACTGGGGTTCCTTTGATCAGTCACTGTGGCTTCTGAGCTGGACACTGTGGGCTGTGTTATCTCCAAGTGTGCCCTCTCCTATCAGGTCAGGCTCTCCATCCCTGGTGCTTACTCTCTGAGTCTTTTCAGTAAGGAAAGAAAATATTCCTCCAGATAGAAACTTGCAGTCTCTTTCAGGGCCCATCTAGCACTGTCTTCCTTGGCCCACATTTCCATGCTACTGATTGCCTGCTAAATCCACACTGTGCAGGGGACACAAAGCCTGGGGAGCTCTGAGAAGTCACTGAGGAGCTGAGGTTGTCTTGGATACAGTCTCTGGCACAGCTCTGTCCAACAATGGATGCTAAGTGGGACTAGGGTAGGAGCCATAGTGAGGTGAGGAAGGCTTTTCTGAGCTCGGGGACAGGGACAGTGCTGACATCAGCTCTGGGAAGCCCTAGCTGTGTTGCAGAAACTGCAGGTTGTGCTAGCTCTAGGCACCAGGTACCAGGGCTAGCTAAGCAAAGCACTCTGCATGACACATTTAGAGACATATGCTTTGACTGAAGAGACCTATTTATGTCAGGATGGGAGCTCATGTGTCTACTTTAATGGACATTTGTCAATGTCTTTTGACAGCGGCCATGAGAAAAGAGTTAGCAGAGAACATGGTTCTTCATCAGGTAGGGACACATGGGTGTTGTGGCCTTACAGATGCTTTATATTCATTATTCCTATCCTGTCTGCTTGCTTCAAATGAATGGGAGAATAAATGAAGGAATGGACCAATGAAGGAAGGAAGAATGAATTTTGGATCCCAGAGAAAATGAATTGTTGTGTGCTGAGTGAATACAAGAATGAAGATTGACACAACAAATCAGAGAAAGGCTGGATAAGTGGGACTGCATTAAACTGCGGAGCTTTTGTATGGCAAAGGACATAGCTAGTAAATTAATTAGGAAGCCTACAGAGTGGGAGAAGATCTTCATCAACCAAACAA
This sequence comes from Megascapheus bottae, assembly GCF_031878675.1. NCBI lineage: Eukaryota > Metazoa > Chordata > Mammalia > Rodentia > Geomyidae > Megascapheus > Megascapheus bottae. The sequence goes on along the minus strand of NC_143547.1, from coordinate 35,198,343 downwards.
CGGACAAAGGCCTCATATCTAAAATATATCAACAGCTCAAAAAATTGAATCACTCCAAAACTAATCTCCAAAGTAACAACCATCCCATTAAAAAATGGGCCAAAGACTTAAAGAGAGTCTTCTCTAAAGAAGAAACAAAAATGGCCTATAGACACATGAAGAAATGCTCAACAACATCTCTGGTCATAAAAGAAATGCAAATCAAAACAACTCTAAGATTCCACCTCACTCCAGTTAGAATGGCCAGGATCAGGAAAATGAATAATAACAGATGCTGGAGGGGATGTGGCCAGGAGGGATCACTACTACACTGTTGGTGGGAGTGCAAACTAGTTCAACCACTATGGAAAGCAGTGTGGCAGTGCCTCAAAAGACTAAACATAGAACTCCCCTATGACCCAGCAATTCCACTACTTGGCATTTACCCAACCATCCAGAAACAAGGGCATACTAAATCCACTAGCACAACAATGTTCATTGCAGCACTATTCACCATAGCAAAGATATGGAACCAACCTAGATGTCCCTCACTTGATGAGTGGATCAACAAGTTGTGGTATTTGTACACAATGGAATTCTATGCTGCTGTCAAAAAGAATGACATCGCCCCATTTGTTAGGAAATGGAAAGACTTAGAAAAAATCATATTAAGTGAAATAAGCCAGACTCAAAGGAACTTAGGCTCAGTGGTTTCCCTCATTTGTCATAATCAGTAGAAACCTTGGGCTCTACTAGCAGAGATCTGCAATAGAGCAAAACCGTAATACATAAGGCCATATAGTATGAAGCTAATTGAAAGGACCTCCAGGATATTGAAACAAAAGCCATATAATGAATGATTGTTGTCCTTAATGTACTATGTTGTCTCTCATCTCCTTTGCTGTCCCTTGGTTATCTCATATTGTTATAGTATCTCACTTTGTTATCTGATATATTGAATTTATTTGTATTTGGCTATTTGAAATTTGATAGGGAAGGGGGGAAAACCAAGACGGGTGGGGGGTGTGGGGGGGGAGGGTAATGGGTACCAAGACATGTGAAAGGGTATCAATGTATGTGAATTAATGCACCTTCTATCTGGCAAATATCATGTAACCCTTTTACTAATTACAATAAAAAATAAAGAAAAAAAAGAATGAAGATTGAAATAGTGAGTGAATGAGGAACTGATGTGGATTGCCAGTGAAAAGTGAGTGAGGAAAGGATTAGACAGAAAGTAAATAAACTCATTTTCTATTCAGAAGGCAAGTGATGGAGCTCTGCTTCCTTAGTGCTAGAATTTTGCTGTCACCTTGGGACATTTTATTTTATTACATTTTATTTTTATATGCTACTTTTATATTAACATTAGTAATATAAATGATTCTCCCTTGTTATCCTTCTTCTATTACTCTGTCTTTTAGGACATATTTTATAGTCATTATAAAGCTAAGATACAGAGGAGTTACTGATACATGAGACAGGTAATGAGTACATTTCTTTTTTAAATTTTATTGTCAGGGTAGTATATAGAGGGGTTTTAGTTACATTCATCAGGTAGTGGGTGCATTACTTCTCACACATTGATACCCCTTCTCATGTTACATTTCTTTTTTAGACAATGTCACCTTGTCCTTTGCTCTATTATGGAATTTCCATCCCATTTGAAACCATAGGCGATTTAGTTCATTTTCAACATAGTGTTCAGTGAGTACCACTGCTGCATTTGTCCATTTGTCCCACCATTTCTGTACTTCTCATTACACTCACAATGAATAAAATGGAACAAACAGAAAAAAAGTAAAGAAAGCAAAAACAGCAAAAAGGAACAAAACTTTGGTTTCATATCCATGAGTTCATTTTGACAAATATCATTTTATATGATCACATGCACATAGTCACTGTGCCTTCTGGTATTCAGGTTTTTCCTCTTTCCTTGACTCTTTTTTTCCAGCATTTTTTGTCTGTTGCCCTTATGGACTTAAAGTAGAGGCTAGCTCTGATTTCACAAGTAAGGAGTGACCTCTTCTGGGGATAGCAGTATCAGTGCTATCTGCATCTTCCCTTTATTAATAACTATTGTGTTGCCTGATTTCCACCCCATTCCAGTGTTTATGGGGTCAGATGCATGCAAAGCCCCTTTACAACTCAGCTCAAGACTGAAGCCAACAGGCTAAGCAGGCTCCCCCTGTGTTAACCATCATTGCCCAGTAGAGGCTTTCTAGCCCAAGGGCTTGATTTTAAAATATGAACAAGACAAGAATATTATTAGCATGAAGCCATTGCTTCATGAGCCAACCAGCAGGTAGTGTGGTCTATCCAGACCGCATTGGTGGGTCAGCTTTCTGGGTACCACACAGAGCATTCATGGAGGTGCCCTCCCGGCCTGGGCCACTTATGACTCACAATGGTGTCACCAGGCTTTGGGGCTGCGCCATAGCAGGAGAATGAGGCCAGCCTAGCAACCTGGAGCACGTGACCTCACGCCTTCCAGTTCCCCAGGGAACTATAGATAACCAGGCCACGAGGATGCCCAAACAATGTTTATACGACCAGCCAATGAGCAAGTGCCTGGGCCACATGGACCAGCCAATCCCTGCACAGCAGCTCGAGGCCTCCTAGAAGTGACAGCTGTTTGTGTACAAATCTGTCCAATCAGAGAGGAACGCCCAGGCTGGAATTCTGTGGTTACCCAGGCAGTTGTGGACCGGCTGATAGACTGCACGGTTCAGGCTTTCTGGTACGGTCTGTCGGGTACTGGCTGCCAGCAAGCTGCTTAGGAGGGCTGCTCCTGAGCGTCGTGGATCCAGGTCCAGGAAGTCCAGGACCTCGGGCCATCCTGTAGGTATAGCTGATCCTGGTCGATCAGGAGGGTCCCAGAGGCGTCCTGGGTTCTGTGACACTGCACTGGGGAAGGGGACAGGGTGGGGATAGCGGGTCCGTGTGGATAATTGGCATTTCAGTGGTGAGAAGTGAGTTAGTGGAAGGGTCCACATTGGCCTGTGATACAATAGCACTGCCTAAAGCTTAGGTTTGGGGCTGGTTGGGGAACTTGAAGACTGCCAGAGGAGAGCTGGTTCCAGTTTTTAGGACTTCCCAGTCTCTGAGGGTCACATCGGTACTGGGTGGGCAGTGGCCCTGGGGTGGACACTCTCCATGTCTGCCACACCGGCAGACATTTTTTTAAAAATATTTATCTTGGTAATGTATCGAGGGGTTACAGTTATTTTTGTAAGGTGCATTACTTTTTAAATTTTTTATTGTCAGAATGATATATAGAAGGGTGACAGTTACATTGATGAAGTATATTATTTCTTGAACATTGTTACCTCTTTTCATGTTTTTCTCCCCCTTTCTCTCCTCCCATCCCTTCCCAAGTTGTAAAGTTCATTCCCAACATAATGTTCTGTGAATATCGCTATTACACTGGCTCACCCTTAGTCCTTTGTCAAATCAACTTGTTTTAGATCTTTCCCTTCCCTGATTCAAATAAACAGATAGCTGTATAAACGGTACACCACGGGTACCAAAGTCAAATATCGCAAACGAGAGGATAAACCATAAGGGGAAAAATAGGAAAAAGAGAAAAAGAAGAGTAAAGAAAAGACTTCGCAGAGCACATTGAGAACAACAAGCACAAGGTTCAGTCTCTTTTTTACCTATACCAGGAGTTCATTTGGCTAAGCATCAGGCTTTACGGCCAGATGCACATAGCTTATCACCTATTGCGCCCCTCTGCTAGGAAAATCCTAGATGCATATCGATTATTACAAATGAGAGAAACCATGTTCCTTTGGGTCTGGCTCACTTCACTTAATATTATTTTTCCCCAAGAGTTTCCATTTCCTTACAAATGAGAAAATGTCATTCTTTCTGATTGCAGCATAGAATTCCATTATGTATTTATACCACATCTTCTTGAGCCATTCATCTACTGAGGGGAGCACAGGGGAGTTTAATCACAGGAATGTGATTCAGCAATGCTCCTACAGTAGTGTGGGAGTGAGATGGGCACAGAGGGCTCTGGTAACATGTGTGAGAGATGGTCTGGGCTTGGCTGCACCCTGGGCTGAAGGAGGGGTTCCTGGGCCCAGTCCTGGTCGGGATGTCATCATACCTCTGACATGGTCAGTTGAGAAGGCTGGGTTGGTAGACACTGAGGATACAGAGTAGATCCACAATTGTGGGGCTTTGTCTGTTTATGTCCCTAGGAACTCAGAGGTGTCCCTTGGGAGACAGCCTCATTTGACTGTGACATACTCCTGCCTTCGAGTCCTCAGGCTTGGGTACGTGGCCCTGATATTTGTGCAGCTGGCTCCTTCTGCACGGTTGTTCTAAACATCTCTGCAGGTCTCAGTGAGTGATGAGCAGGTAAATGTAATGAGGGGATACTGATGGGGTGTGCTTGATAGATTTGCATCCAGACAGGCAGGGGGTACACAGGTGAGAGTGTATATACTCATGGAGTTTGTGTTCGTGTGGGAATATCTGTAATCATGAAGAGGGGGTGAGAATGTATGTACACGTGGAGCGTGTGTGAATGTGGGAATATCTGTAATCATGAAGAGGTTGTACATGTGAGAGTTTATGTATAAATGGATGGTGCGTAAAGGTGTGCACATACAAACTGGTGCACGATCCTGATTGTATGTGTACATATGAGTGCCGGGGCCACCCGGCAGCGAACCAGGATTCCTGAAATAGGGGTCAGGGACTAGGAAAAAATAGAAGAGAGACAAACAGATGGGATTTGGGAGGACCACAGCCCAAGTCAGCAGCCCAAGAAGGCTGTGAGCTCCAGACTGCAGCCCCGTTATTTCCAAATCAAAGCTTATATACTTTCTCGAAACCAGGGAACTGCCAGGGGTTACATTCATATGGTAAATCTCAGATCAGTTAAGCAGGACAAGGCATAAAACAATAAAGCACTAAAGCAATAAATCAAAGATATCAGAAAGTTCACAATACAGACAATGTAGCTCAGAATTTCCTAGGCATGGCACCAGCTCGCTTCTTAGTGTGGTTATCTTACTCTGATGTGCAGATTCAAGGGACAGCCTGGCTCCACACTCTGGCTCCCAACATATGAGCATATGGGTACACACTGGTGTGAGGTCAATTGTGCACATATGAGAGTGTGTTCCTATGAGGGTATGCAAACACGGAGTTTGTGTTCATGTAGGAATATAGGTAAGCATGGAGGGGTTGTATACATGCAAGATCATGTGTAAATGGATTGTATGTAAATGTGTGTACATAGGAATCTGTGCACAATTGTGATTGTATGTGTACATATGAGAATATGGGCGCATATGAGTGTGAGGGCATGTGTCCATATGTGACTATGTTTTCCTATGATGGTATATTGGTATAGTGCCACGGGTCACTCATGGCATTATGCGGCAATTCTAACACTTGTTCTCTCTGCTGCCCTGTTGGTCTTCCTGCCCTGTGTGGAAATCATACAGTGATGTTGGGCTGCCATCATCCCTCTTTGTCCTTTTGTCCACATGCACATTTTCTAGAGAAGGTCTAGGGTTTTCTCTGAGCTCAGCATCCTTTAGCTCATAGAGTTTCCAGGTACTGAGACTGCGTTCAGAAAGCCAGAGAGGAGCTGAGCCCTTCCTCAGGATTTTGTTGCTGTTGATTGAGGACACTAGAATTTCACCCATCAGCATGCAGATTCATCTCAAGAACCAGCATTTGGAAGAGGTAGGTAGTGCTATCTCAGGGTCCATGGAACAGCCACATGGAGAAATCACATAGTATTTATAGGAAAGGGACCCTAAGATAACTCAGGTTCTTAAGTAATTTATCCTCGGGAACAGAGGCCTTTAGAGCTGCAGGCCTCTGGGATGCATTGGTCCACCCCTGACTCTGTAGGAGACACTGGCTCCCAGTGGTCCCCTCCTGTCCACACAGTTATCTACAAGACTGATTTGGTGACATACTTGCTAGAGAGTTCTTTTTTCTGAGAGTTTTAATTTCTAAGTATTTCTTAACTTACTGATTGTTATTCCTTCAGAGTCTTACTATGTAGTGCATGCTGGGTTCAAACTCGAAATTCTTACACATCAGCCTCTCAGCCAATGGGATTAAGTCATGAGCCATTGTGTCTGCATTATCTCTTAACAAATTAAACACATAATAAATTCACTGCAACCCCTCAGTCCTGCCTTTAGAACTGATTCTGCCCTGTGCAGTTTTCCTTAGAGACTGCTGCTCTCACTATTGCCCCTAGATTTGCAAACTAGAGAGTTAAGATAGACAAAGTCAAATTGTGGGCTGAAAAATTGCAAACCTGTGGGAGTCTTTTTAATGTGATTAATGGAAAATGCAATACAGAGGCCAGGAGCTTGGCCTAGTGGTAGAGTGCTTGCCTAGCATGCAAGAAGCCCTGGGTTCCATTCCTGTCCAACACACACAGGAAAACACAGACGTGGTGATGTGGCTCAAGTGGTAGAACGGTGGCCTTGAGAAAGCTCAAGGACAGTGCCCAGGCCAGGCTTCAGAATTCAGTGGGGAATAATTTCCTGGGGACCAAGGGTTGCATACTCTCTCAGCTTTTATCTGCAATGAGTTGGAAGCAAGGTAATCAGGATGTTCTTCACAGACTCTACTAAAAATGCTCCAGTATAGTCCACTCTGTGCTCTATGTCCAGGCCCCAGACTTTCCTGACTAACGATAAGGAGCCAGCAGAGAGGAGAAGGCTAAGAAGGCAGGAGGGAAACTGAACTGGGGTTCCTTGCTGTTGCCCATTGATCAGTCAGTGTGATTCTCTTAGCTGGACACTCTGAGCTGTCTAATCTCCAAGTATGTCCCCTCCTAGTATGGTAGCCCCTTCTGCTGTATCCAGATTGTGCAGGGGAAGACAAAGCCTAGGAACTCTGAGAAGTCGTTGAGGTGCTGTGGCTGCCTTGGATTCCAGTCTCTGGCTCGGCTCTGTCCAACCATGAGGTTGGACTGAGCTAGGGTAGGAGCCACACAGAGGTGAGGGAGGGTTCCCTGGGCACAGAGACATTGTACCCACCAGTTATCATAGCTAGATAAGCAATGCGCTATGGGTGATGCATTTTATGACATTTTCTTTTGCTAAAGAAACATATTTATCTCAAGATGGTTGCTCATTTGTCTACCTTCCAGGAGATTTTTCAGTAACCCTTGGCAGTGGTCATGAGCAGAGTTACGAGAGACCATAAGACATTCCCAGGTAGTGACGCATGTGTCCTGTGGCCTTCCACAAGCTTTATAGGCATTATCCCTCACTTGCTTCAAATGAATGAGAGAAGAAGCAAGGAAGGAAGGAAGGAAGGAAGGAAGGAAGGAAGGAAGGAAGGAAGGAAGGAAGGAAGGAAGGAAGGAAGGAAGGAAGGAAGGAAGGGAGGGAGAGAGGGAAGGAAGGAAGGAAAAAAGGGAGGGAGGAATAGGTGAATGTTTGACCCCCAGTGTGATGAATGAATAATGGGGTGAAGAATGAAATGAGTGAGTAAATAAGTGAGTGGGTGGATTGTCAATAAAAAGACTGAATGAGGAATAAATGAGATAGTGAATGAACTAAGTGATTGTAACTCTTTCTTATTTAGTGCTTGAATTTGTTGCTCTTAGGTTAAGTCACTTTGCATTATTATATTTTTCTGTACTTTTAAAGCACATTAGTTATAGCAATGACTTTCCATTGTTCTTTCGCTCGTTCTTTCCAATCACTCATTCTTTTAAAATATTTCATAGTTATTTTAAAGTTAATATACAGAAGGGTAGGAGTTAGACTATTTAGGTAAGAGTACATTTATTTTTGGACAATATCACCCCTTCCCTTGCTCTCTCGCACTTTTCCTCCCCAGTTTCAACACATCTAGGGTTCACTTGATTTTTCAGCACATTGTCCAGTGACTTCCGCTGCTGCCTTTGCTCCTCTTGGTCCTTCAGTTCCTGCACCTCCCATTACACTCACAATGGGCTACATGATAACAAAAAGAGAAAAGGGAAAGAAAACAACAACAACAAAAAGATATAAAGGGCTTGTTTTCATTTCCATGAGTTCATTTCGATAAATATCATTTTGTATGATCAGATGTACGTAGTGTTTGTGCCTTCTGTTACTCAGATTTCTCCTCTTTCCTTGACTCTCATTTTCAGAATTTATTTTTCTGTTGCCCTTGTAGACAAAAGGTATAGTATAGGTCTGATAAACTAGTTTGGAAAATAAGCAGTGCCCTCTTCTGGGGATTTCTGAACAGTATCAGTTTTTTTATATATGTATATTTTTATTGTAATTAATAAAAGGGTTACATGATATTTGCCATATAGAAGGTGCATTAATTCACATACATTGATACCCTTTCACATGTCTTGGTACCCATTACCCTCCCCCCCACTGCCCCCCTCTTGGTTTTCCCCCTTCCCTATCAAATTTCAAATAACCAAATACAAATAAATTCAATATATCACATAAGAAAGTGAGGTACTGTATCAATATGAGATACCCAAGGGATAGCAAAGGAGATGAGAGATAACATAGTACATTAAGAACAACAATGATTCGTTATATGGCTTTTGTTTCAATATCCTGGAGGTCTTTTCAATTAGCTTCATACTATATGGCCTTATGTATCACGGTTTTGCTCTATTGCAGATCTCTGCTAGTAGAGCCCAAAGTTTCTACTGATTATGACAAATGAGGGAAACCACTGAGCCTAAGTTCCTTTGAGTCTGGCTTACTTCACTTAATATGATTTTTTCTAAGTCTTTCCATTTCCTAACAAATGGGGCGATGTCATTCTTTCTGACAGCAGCATAGAATTCCATTGTGTACAAATACCACAACTTGTTGATCCACTCATCAAGTGAGGGACATCTAGGTTGGTTCCATATCTTTGCTATGGTGAATAATGTTGCAATGAACATTGTTGTGCTAGTGGATTTAGTATGCCCTTGTTTCTGGATGGTTGGGTAAATGCCAAGTAGTGGAATTGCTGGGTCATAGGGGAGTTCTATGTTTAGCCTTTTGAGGCACTGCCATACTGCTTTCCATAGTGGTTGAATGAGTTTGCACTCCCACCAACAGTGTAGTAGTGATCCCTCCTGGCCACATCCCCTCCAGCATCTGCTATTATTCGTTTTCCTGATCCTGGCCATTCTAACTGGAGTGAGGTTGAATCGTAGCGTTGTTTTGATTTGCATTTCTTTTATGACCAGAGATGTTGAGCATTTCTTCATGTGTCTATAGGCCATTTTTGTTTCTTCTTTAGAGAAGACTCTCTTTAAGTCTTTGGCCCATTTTTTAATGGGATGATTGTTACTTTGGAGATTAGTTTTGGAGTGATTCAATTTTTTGAGCTGTTGATATATTTTAGATATGAGGCCTTTGTCCATTGTTTGGTTGGTGAAGATCTTCTCCCACTCTGTAGGCTTCCTAATTAATTTACTAGCTATGTCCTTTGCCATACAAAAGCTCCGCAGTTTAATGCAGTCCATCCTTTCTCTGATTTGTTGTAATTTTTGGTCCTTATTAAGAAAGTTTCGACCTGTGCCAAGGAGGCCTAGTGTATCTCCTATTCCTTCTTGTAAAGTTTTCAATGTGTCAGCTTTTACCTCCAGGTCTTTGATCCATTTAGAGTTAATTCTAGTGCATGGTGACAAAGAAGGATCCAACTTTATTTTTCTGCAGGTGCTTAACCAGTTCTGCCAGCACAACTTGTTAAAGAGGCTGTCTTTCTTCCATTCTATTTTTTTGGCTCCCTTGTCAAAGATTAGGTGGCCATTGGTCTGTGGTTTAATATCTGGGTCCCCAGTTCTATTCCATTGGTCTTCAGGCCTGTTCTTGTGCCAGTACCAAGCTGTTTTGATAATTATAGCCCTGTAATAAAGTCAAAAGTTTGGAATTGAAATTCCTCCAGAGCTGTTCTTTCTGCTAAGAAGTGTTTTTGCTATACGGAGTCTTTTATTATTCCATATGAAATTTTGAATTGCCTCTTCTATTTCTTTAAAGAATGCCATTGGGATATTGATGGGTATTGCGTTGAATTTGTAGATAGCCCTTGGCAAGATTGTCATTTTTACGATGTTGATTCTTCCAATCCAGGAGCATGGGAGGTTTTTTCCATTTCCTTAGTTCTGCTTTAATTTCCTTTTTCAGGGTTTTAAAGTTTCCATCAAAAAAGTCCTTTACGTTCTTGGTTAAGCTAATTCCTAGGTACTTTATTTGAAGGTTCTTTACCAAACTCATTCTATGAAGCCAGTATAACCCGCATCCCCAAACCAGACAGAAACTCATCAAAGAAAGAGAACTATAGACCTATTTCTTTGATGAACATCGATGCAAAACTTCTCAACAAAATACTGGCCAACCTTCTACAACAACTCATCAAAAAATTATACACTATGATCAAACTGGATTCATCACAGGGAGGCAAAGCTGATTCAACATACGCAAATCAATTAATATAATTCAACACATCAACAGGAGCAGGGACAAAAATCACATGATTGTCTCAATAGATGCAGAAAAGGCATTTGACAAGATCCAACACCCCTTTATGTTAAAAGCTCTGTAGAAACTAGGAATCCATGGAACATTCCTCAATATAATAAAGGCTGTGTATGACAAACCCACTGCTAGTATTACACTTAATGGTGAAAATCTAAGGCCATTCCCTCTAAAATCAGGAAGAGACAAGGATGCCCATTCTCTCCACTCCTCTTTAACATAGTATTAGAATTCCTAGCCAGTGCAATAAGGCAAGAAGCAAGCATAAAGGGGATCCAAGTAGGGAAAGAGGAAGTAAAACTATCCCTCTTTGCAGATGACATGATTCTGTATTTAAAGAATCCTATAGACTCTACTCCCAAGCTCCTTGAGCTGATTCAAAACTTTGGAAGGGTAGCAGGGTATAAAATTAACCCCCAACAATGCATGTGTTGGGGCCGGGAGTTTGGCCTAGTGGTTAAAGTGCTTGCCTGGCATGCATGAAGACCCGGGTTCGATTCCTCGGTACCACATACATAGAAAAAAGCCTGAAGTGGTGCTGAGGCTCAAGTGGTAGAGCTCTGACCTTCAGAAAGTCCAAGGACAGTGCTCAGGCCCTGAGCTCAAGCCCATAACTGGCAAAAAAAACAAACAAACAAAAAAAAACAATGCATGTGAATTAATGCATCTTCTATCTGGCAAATATCATGTACCCTTTTATTAATTACAATAAAAAATATATTAAAAAAATTTTAAAAAAAGAAAAAAATTAACCCTCAAAAATCAACTGCCTTCCTTTATGCCAACAGTGAGAGGAATGAGGCAATAAGCAGTATCAATTTTATCTGCATCTTTTCATTACTTAGAACAACTGTGATGCCAGATTTCAAGTAGATTCTTCCTTGCAAGGGGGTTAAGAGGGTTCATGGAGTCAAATGCAGCCAGGCCCCTTTACAACTCAGCTCAATGAGAGCCTAGTTGCCAAGACCAACAGACAGCCAGCAATCTAAGCATCCTCCCCCTGTGTAAACCAGTATTATCCAGTATAGTATTTCCAGTCCAGGGATTTTGGATTTGAAATAAGATACTGCCCGGGAATATCACTGTGAAGTCCCATCTCCATGTGCCTAGCACTAGCATATATGGTCTAGCCAGATCTTGTTGCCTGGTCCTCCTGTGTACATTGCTGGACAGTCAGTGAGGAGCCATCCCAGCTTGGGCCATTTATTACCCAGAATGAAACAGCCAGGCTTTTTTGTTGCAGGGTAGATTGGAATCCCAGTGGGCCTAGAATTCTTCGCCTCCACAACTACTTCTGACTACCTGAGGCCAAACAGTTCAAGATTTAGCCCAGAACTAGGCTTTTCTCAGATCCCTGGAAATCTCATTCTAGAGACAGGATTAAGAATGGAGTGGGAAACTTGTACCTAACTCGAACTGAGCACACTGAAATAGGGGCATAGAAGAAAGTCTTCAATTGTTAAGATCCATGCTGGGTTGGAAGAATAATGCCAGTAATTCCAGCCCCTTAGGAGACTGTGACCCAGATATTCGAATCCATTTTGTTCTGAGACAGAACCATGTACAAAAACCCATGTGTCCAAGATCATAAGAAATCTTATGTCCTAGCCACATGCTGTCAGGGGTGGTATAGTCCACAAAGTTCTGAGCCAAAGGAGAATTTCCTCCATGATGGACCATGAGAGGCATGTAAGCTAAGGTATTAAAGATGGAAGAAACCAATCTGGAAGAAATTATGGATGGGATAATTCTTTCACTTTGGTGTCAAAATGCACTGAGTATTTTAGGAAGTAAAAGTAATCTCCCAGTCTTCATTTAATTGCCTTCTTGTCCTATCTTCTTTGGATTTTCCAGAGCTACTATTAGAGGACAGAGTTTGTGGTGATCTAGGGAAGGTGCTCTGGGGTCCCATGATATCTGTGCACTTCAGAGGCACAAAAACAAGCCAAAGGATTAGAAGATAAGTAGATGCAGAGTTAAGAGTGAAGAGAGTCACCTTGAAACCAGACCTTCTGTGATTCAAGGGAATAAGGTAAGTCTTGATTATTTACTAAGAATTCATCAGCATCTACACATCTTTGATGTTTAGATCACACTGTTCCTTGCTTCCCAATCTTGAACAATAGCAGCAGTGACTGGATGATAGTGATTCACCCTGTAATCCTAAGAATTCAGGTGGCTGAGATCTGAGGATCACAATGCAAAAGCAGCAATGGCTGAAATTTTTCATAGAGTCTTACTGCCCCAAACCTGAGTGGATATGTCACACAAAGGGGTAGAGCACTAGCCTTGACCCACAGGGACAGGGACAAGTCCCAGGCCTTGAATTCAAGTAATGCAAACAACAAAAACACCATAACAACATGAGCAGTCCTGCTGTGAGCCAACAGATCTCAGTCACCCTATGCATGGAATCACTAGCCAGGCACCAGTGCCCACCCACCTCTAGTAGAGTTCCTACCCCAGAACCATCTGGGTGACCTTCACCAAACACTGCATTACCACTGTCAAACTCAGAAGGTGACACTGGGCTGAGGGCCAGATGTGTGTGCAGGAGATGACCACAAGCATCCTGGGATGTGCAGGGCAGCTCTAGCACTCCAAGAAAATGAGAAGGAAACAACACATTCCAAGAGAGGGAAGGGCTAAGGAGGTCCTAGGGCACCAAACAGGTACTGATGTAAAAGTGATCTGAAGTCCGAGGTTGATGTACCTCAACAGACAGCACTCATAGTCCACAGAAAAAAGTGGGGTGTTAGTGCCAGGGACCCACTATAATATCTTCTGAATTTCCCCCAAGTTTTTGGTATCAAGGTTCCCCTTGTTATAAGGACCGACTTTTCTAGTTTCTTTTATTCTTATGAGATAGATTCACTGAAGATGGGCTTTCCCTCTTTCATCAAGGGAAGCAAATTTGTGACTCATTTCTGCTGTCTATTTTATATTGCAGGGCACTGGTGCATCCTGAGTGAGACCCCACGGCCAGCTAGTCCTGGATCCTCAGGTGGGAGGAGAGCCCTTGAAGCCCACAGCCCTGCATGCACCTCAGGACAAGGAGGCTGCAGGTGGCTGCATGAGGAACACATAAGGAAAAGTGGGAACTGAGTGACTCTGAATCAGCCCCCAACTCTAGGCACAATGGAGAGTGAGGACTATGTCCTTTGTCATTGGAAAGGGGACTTGTGGCCTGCTAAGGTGTTGTCCAGAGCAGGGACCCAAACACACAGTGAAGGGAGAGAGGGATCACTCTTAGATGTGCGAATCCTCTCTGTAGAGGAAACAGTGCAAGTGAGAAGCACAGAAGTAAGGCCCCTCACAGAGGCTGGGATTGAAGCCATTGCGTCCTCAGCAGGATTGTGCTTGAGGGCCAATGAGTTTCCAGGAGATGCTCTGTACAGTGACTCTGGCCCACCAGGCCAGGCTAGTGCCCACACAGAAGCACTTAAAGTAGCATTGGAGATTCTGTCTTCCAGAAAACTAGCAGGGCAAGGAACCCCTGTGGAGTCTCCACAGTCAGAGCCAGAGGCACCAAGGGCTCAGCCTGGCCCTGGCCCTTGCACTGACAAGAAACAGCCCAAACGCAAACTGAATTCTGAACCAAATCTGGGGAAGAGAGCATGCTTACCATCCCATCACATGTGCCATGCTGGCAGTGAGCATGCCTTCCCCGTGTCTGTGGCACACACAGCCACTGCTGCTTTTGCACATGAAATGCAAGCTCAGGTATCAGAAAGCTCCAGTGTGAGCTCCCTAGTACCAACAATGAAGGGAGCCATTAATCCATCACAGAGTGAGAAAGCCTTGGGAGCCCCAGCACCCAAGTCCTCTGGGCACCCTAGCTCCTGGAAATGTCGATATGCTAAAGCTCAATTTCCAGGTCTATATATGCGACCAGTTGTGGTCCTCAGCAGGCTCAAAGACCAGAGCCAGAAAGGTGAGGATGCTGGTGGTGAAGGGATGAAATTATGTGATCCCCACAGGATCACCATCTCCCCAAAGGGCACGGAAGATTCTGCCAAGAGTGCCTCCCAGGCAGGCTTGCCAGGGGCTGGGGCCTCCTCTGTGTCCCCAAACTCATGGCTTCCCCATGCTGTCTCTACTGTAACTCAAAAAAGGAAGCACCCGGAAGCAGGTGTTATGACAGAAGCAAAGAAATATAAAGGTCCAGAGCCATGCAATGCGCCTAAGGCCACTGGTACCAAGGAGCAACCTGAGATAAGACAAGAAACACAAAGCACAAGTGTGGCTGCCATGAGTGACATGCCCCTCCTTGAAAGAGGAATGCTGGTGTGGTTTCGTTACAGAGATTATCCATTTTGGCCCTGTGTGGTACAAAGTGTGGACCAAACAAAAAACTCAGCCAGGGTGCTGTTGATTGAGCCCAACTTGTTCCCTGAACAAACAGGCATTCAGGTCTTTGTTGGGAAACTAAAGCCCCTAGAGTGTAGGTTGAAAGACTTCCTTTTTCATAGAGCTAGATATCATTATGGCGTTGGTGTGGCCTGGTGCTTGTCAGTGATTACACACTACCAAGAGGTGGTCTCAGCAGGAAATTTCAAAGGTTCCTTTCTGGACTACTGGGCAAGCAGTGATGGTTTCCCAGTTGTGGAGGCCCTGGAAAATGCTGAGCAAGGGATTCATTTTCCAGTGGTAAAATATCCCAACCCAGACAATTATGAACAGGAAACCTTTCAGGATGGAAAAAGTCCCCTTGGAAAGGAGTGTGAGGAGGAGAAGGAGGGGGATGAAAAAAAAGAAGAGAGTGAATTGAAAGGGGAAAATGAGAAGGTAGAAGAAGATGAGAATTTGGTGAAAGAGAAGAGGAAGGAGGAAGAGGGTAAGGTAGAGGAAAAAGAAGTTATGGAGAAGAAGGAAGATGAAGAGGAGATGAAAGAAGAAGAGGAAGAGGACAAGAAAGAGAATGCAGGAGTGCAAGAACTGGAGGAGAAAATTTTATGGAAAGGAAAGGATAAGGTGGTTAAAGAGAAGGAAAGGGAGGAGGAGCTGAAGATAGGGGAGGAGTTGAATACAGAGAAAAAGAAAGAGGAGGATAAGGAGGGAAAGTTGAAGATGGAGGAGAAAGGGGAGAAGGTGAAGGAGGACATGAAGGTAGAGAATGAGGACATGAAAACGGAGGAGGAGAAAGAGGGGGAAGAGAAGAAGGAGAAGGAGGAGAATAAGTAGGTGAACAGTGAGGAGAAGGAGGAGGGAGAGGAGAAAGAGATTAGAAATCTCCAATTGAAGACACCTATTCCATTTTTACATAGGAGTTCCCCCTCTCATAGTCCCATATATTTACATTGACTTATCCCATGTGTGTCATGCACAGAAGTTCTGTAATTTGAGACATCCAGAACATGAACCCCTACCTTCTTGTTAAATTGTTTTGTGCTTGTAATATCTTCAGTTGGCATTTTGTTCTCAAATTATTCACAAGATATTCACTCAATGGATCGTGACATCTTTTTTTTTCAGTAATTAAGCAACAGGGATGGTGAGACCTCATGTATTGTTTTCCAGAAAAATCCATTGCACCTTTCATTTTTCCAAAACCAAGTGGATCTAAATTGTTGGATCTGTAATATAATCCCTGTCTTTATTTGGTGGAGAGTCCTAAAAGATGAAGCCCATGGAGGAGATATTTTCTTTGATAACCTGGCAGTCTCTCATCAAGTGTCCACTGGTGAAGTCCATCACAACACAGACCTGTTGTGTCACCTGCCTCAGGTATTACTAGGCAAGGGGAAATAGCAGCCTGCACAGGCCACTTTGTCAGCCCAAGGCAAGATCAATGGTTTTCTCTGCCCCCAAAATGCCATGTCTCCGAAGGCCGTCTTCAAGGACCGAACAACTTTGTGAAGCCTGTAGTTCTCCAGGCCTTCAGCCTCTCTAACAAGACCATCAATCCCCTTCATAGAGCCATCTGTCCCAGAAGTAACACACTGAATCCTCTGGATCTCAGAGGCCACCCAGCCCCTCGGAGCGCTGACTACCTGCTATGGAACCCATCTACCTGGCCTATCATTAGGGGCTCTGAATGACTTCAAATGGGCGTTTTTAAATTTCAAACCATGCCACATTTCAGGTGGCAGGTTAATTAGGTGCAGGGCGTGGATGACTCCCACAACAGAATGAACTCTGGTCTCCCCTTGAAAATGGAGACTACTCTCCGAGTACCAGGCCAGACACAATGAAACACACATTTTAAACGTATGTGAAGTTCATATGTTTTGATTCTATCTTGAAAAGGGAGTTTTTGAAAGATAAAAATATAAGGCCAGTTTATTTTAAAATGTGAAAGATAACTTCTGTGGGATTCATGGGATTGTCTGTGCATTTAGAAGTGTAGGAAGAAGATCCACTTTTTATGACATATTGCTGCTACCTCTCTGCCTTGTGGGTGCTTGTATACAAAACAAAGTTGCAGTCTAGGTTGATAACACAGCCAAAGTGTCTTTCACCTTGAACATTTGGTGTACAGTACGTGTGAATTTTAACTATAGCTCAATGTATGTGCAGCATGCAAAAGACCATGTGTGAACTCTCCTCCAGAAAATCCATACCTGGACAACTTGGATGGTTGCTCTTGTCATTTTGATGCCTATAAACAAACTTGAGTGTTGTGTTTAATAAATGTTTGCCTTCTGATGTCATGTGATGGACTTTTAAGGTGAGCCTTACAAACTGTAGAATCGCTAGGTGAGAACTACCTGTCTTTGTCCTCTGCCTATTGGAGAGCGAGACTCCCAAGGCCCACTTCTACAACAATATGTCATCTTCCTGTCCACAGGATTTAGGAAGTAGCAATCATCTTCCTGCTGTGTGACAGCCTTTCCCACCAGACAGCATGCTTTCTTTTCTCTGTGGTAGTATTCCCTGAGTTCTACATGAAACTCAACTTCACTTGTTATATATTAGAGTCTAGATTGTAATGTTTTCTGTTGATCTTGTTCACTCATCCATTCACTAAGTCATTCACTCTCTCATTTACTTGTAATCACACACACTTCCAGGAATATACTGAGATGTGGATTGAAGCTCTCATCTGAAAGATATACTTCAGTTTTATATATAGTGTCAGTGACTTTGTGACTGAGGCACAAGTTGAACATTTCCAGACTCCAGCTCCCTAGGGAAGAATTAACAATGAGACTTTGTTCATTGTTTAAATGAAAGCTAGGGGTCTCAGGTAGGTGTGGCAGTGGAGGAGGAGAGGAATCCCTAATGATTCTCTCCTGAGAAGTGGTGGATGGGTTCAGAAGGGGTCTAGTGATGTGGGGGAGAGAGCAAAGTCAGATCACCCCATGGACTTACACAGTTGTGGAGACTGTTTGGTATCCACTACGTATCGCACTCCTTCACTCAGGTTCTGGGACACACTCTGCATCATAAGACAAAGTGGTATGGGAGAGTGTGCCGGGGCCAACCGGCAGCAAACCAGGGTTCGCAGATTGGGGTTCCTGAAATCGGGGGCAAGAACCAGGAAGAAATAGAAGAGAGACAGACACACCGGGTCCGGGATGTCCGCAGTCCAGGTAAAGACTGCCCCGTTTATTTTTCACTCCCGCTTCTTCCCTCCTCCAGACCCAGGGAACCTCCAGGTGTTACATTCATATGGTAAATCTCAGGTCATTTACATAGAATAGGGCCAGAAAGCAATAAGACAATAAAGCCATCGTCTGATGCAAGTCAAGGTACAGTTTGATTCCACTCTGGCTCCCAACAAGAGTGAAGGTGCAATTAAACTCCCCTGTTTTCAATTATATTATTCTTATGTTAACATGGTCATGAAAAGGTGATTTCAATTCTATTGCCCATTCATGAGTATCATCCCTTCCATCATTGTCCACAGCCCATGTATTTCAACTCCACCATCCCTTCAAGTTATCTAGTGTCAATTGCATAAATGTACATTGTGTATTATGACTATACATTCCTTAATAACCATGAGAACAAATACAGCATGTGCAGATTATGGCTTTTCTTGGTTGGAGTGGGTACCTGGCACAGTAAGTATTCAAGCAATAACAATGAAGGGGACGCTCAGTTAGTAGAGACCCAGCCATTGAGCAAAAGGACAAGTAAGAAGTTTAGATCCTGATCTCAGAAGAACAAAAGGAATAGAACTGGGTGTCCATTCCATAGAAAATAAGCCATGCAAGAAACCATGGAGTTGGGGTTCAAGTATTTGGATATTTGAAATTTGATAGGGAAGGGGGGAAAACTAAGACGGGAGGGGGGTGTGGGGGGGAGGGAAATGGGTACCAAGACATGTGAAAGGGTATCAATGTATGCGAATTAATGCACCTTCTATCTGGCAAATATCATGTAACCCTTTTACTAATTACAATAAAAAAAGAAAAAAAAAGAATTGTGTCCAGCAGGTTGAAGGACAAGGTCAGTGGAGCAGGACACTGAGATCTATATCTTGAACTGGGGCTGGGGCTGCAGTGGTTCCACACCTGCCTAGCAACTGCAAGGAAGCAAGTTCAAACTCAGTCCTGTGAAAAACCAAATGCAGCCAAGCTCTAGAGTCTTAGGCCTGGAAACCTAACTCCTCTGGATGTTGAGATAAGAGGATTGAGGTTCCAAGCAAGGCTTGGTTGATAAGTTCTAGAGACTCTTTTTATTATAATAGAAAGGTTACAGTTATATTTGCCAGATAGAAGGTGCATTACTTCACACACATGGATACCCCTTCTCATGCTTTTGCCCCCATTTCCCTCCCCCACCCACTCCCCTCATCTTGTTTTCCCCCCTTCCCCTTCTATTTCACATAAACAAAGTGATGTAAAATATACCAGATAACAAGGTAAGATACTGTGGCATCTCCCCCTAACATCAAAAAGCCTGAAGTGGAGTTGTGGCTCAAGCAATAGAACATCAGCATTGAGCAGAGAAAGCTAAGCAATAATATGGGGGCCCGAGTTCAAGCCTCAGTAATCGCAGTAGCCCAGGATTCATTGAGAGGGGATTTGAGGAATTCAGGTTTGAGGAGGAGTCTCCTCTGGGTGTTTTTGCCCATCTTCAGTCCACTCACCACACAGTCCAACTCTACATGCTCCACTACTTTTCAGTCTTAGCCACTGGCAGCTTCATTGGCCTGCACATTATGACTTGGGCCAATTGCATCCAACACCCTGGCTCCAACGTGCAGTTGTTCTGTGATCAGGTGATCTGAGAAACTAGGCCTTGGGATCCTGCTCATCTGTAGGTTTAGATTTCAGGGGGACACATTACTGTAAGACCCCCGACTCAGCGGGACGTCTTCCAGACGGAGACAGAGCCCCCTTCCCAAGGAACAGCGAGTCCACGCAGTCGGATGCAAGCAGCAAGAGGTTTATTCAGGAACACGGGCGCCCGGGACGACAAAGCCTCCTAGAAGACTTTGCGCACCGAGGCTTGGGGAGGAGGGGTATTTATGGGTAGCAGAAGCACGGTTACAGAAGCAGAAGCATAGTTACAGGGTAGGGGTCGGTTAACTCAAATAAGGCTAGGAGTTTACTTTGGGCAGTAGTGGAATTTTTCTCTTAACTAGAAGAGGGCGGACGTGCCTTTCATCTGGATTTACAACCTTATCAGCCTCATCCGCAAACATCCTGCGGGGCTGCTTTTTAACTTCTTTTGTTGGGCAACAGCAATTACAGCCGTAGCCGGGGTCTCACTAACGATTTATTGGCTGCAGCTGCACTTTTCACCCCCCATTTTCTTATGGTTCCTTGAATGGAATCCTTCATTCAATTAGAGTTGTTTCTTGCTTTTTCAGCTGTTGATATTGCTGGGTAATTACTAATGCCTGAACTACAGATAGACGGTCCTTAACAAACCGAACTAACCTGTTAAGAACACAGGGACCAAAGGTGAGGATCAAAACTAGTATGAAAAGGGGCCCTGCTATGGTGGACAAAAGAGTTGCAAACCAAGGGGATTTATTGAACCAACTTTCAACCCATCCCTGCTGAGACGCGAATTCTTTTTCTCTTTCTGATAGTCTCTCTCTAAGTTTACTCATAGTTTCTCGGACGATTCCTGTCTGGTCTGCATAAAAGCAACATTCCTCATTCAAAGCAGCACACAAACCACCATCCTTTAGGAAAAGTAGGTCTAAACCCCTTCTATTCTGTAGTACTACTTCAGATAAGGATGTCAGAGACTTCTCTAAGGCCGTGATAGACTTTTCAATAGCTTTCAGATCCTCATTCATAGCAATTTGTAAATCCATTAATTGGTCGTTATGAAGTAGAGCAGTGGTACCAGTGCCAATCCCAGCAGCTATTCCCCCCACTCCCAAAAGAAGGGCTATTGTTAAGGAAATGGGTTCTCTCGAATACCTCTTTCTGTTCTCATACAAATCCAGAACAGTCCCTGAATCATGATACGTGATCCTGGGCCATAACTGGACCAACACACAGAACTCCGAGGTTCTGTTAAAAACTTGGGATTGTATACACGGGGTCAGGCCCGTGCTGCAGGCCCAATAAGTTCCATTGGGGGCTATAAGGTAATAGGAGTTCCCTTCTTAACGTTGATCCATTCCTGAGGGGAGTTTGGTTTCCAATAGGCATCTCCGGTGGTTTCACAACCCCAAGCTGCAGAATAGTAATAATCTAGATGTCCGCACTTTGCCTTCTGGCCTGGGGTCTCCAGATGAGTACCCAGTCACCTGATCTGAACAAATGGGGGGTAGGGACAGAGACAGAATCATCTTGGCTCCTCGATCGGCCAAATATTTTCTCTAGGAGTGTGAAAGTCCAGGGTTCTCACAAGCAGTCTTCACCTAGGAGTGATGAATCCAGTAGCTCATTCCTGCTACCTTCACAATGGTTGGTGTGTTGGGAATCACAGTGCAGGTTCATTTGAGTGCCAGGGTACTGGAAACCAGATGCTGAACACATTCCCAGATCAAGTTATAAGGCCTGTAAGGACTGGATTGAATCATGGTTAGCAGTGCCAGCTGAGATAACACATGGCTGGGGGGGGGGGGCAACAATTGTTATCAGATTCGGGCAGACAGCATTCTCTGGTTTGGAGGGGCATAGAGCATGCCCTCCCAGTTCTGCACCCAAGAAAGCCCTCACAACTAGGAAATATACATTCAAGTACAGCAATTCCTCAGATGAGCACAAAGAATGGTTCCACATCAGTATAGCAACTCTAACCCGGTTTGTATTATGGTTGACTCAATTACATGCCAATTTTACTTGTAAGCTCCATTCTCAAGACATGCTCATACCATGTACAATATACAGGAACTTTCTAGGATTTGTCTTTTTCCCTTTTTGTAGAGCAAACATAAGACAATGCTTTCCAGATCCCCCCTTTTCCATAGACTGTTCTTCTGTTTTCTCAATTCTTTTCCAAAGGTTTTATTTACTAAACTTTTTTTCTCTCCTTTACCTGACTATAGCCCTCATTCACATTTAGCACCTCTCATGTCTAGACTGTTCAGCACTGGATAGAAAATTCCCTTCAGTCATCCAGTCACCATAATGGCTGCAAAAATCTAGAGGACTTTGAATTTAGCACAGATAAAATGTCCCATCACCAAGAGTTTAGTTCCAGTCCTCTCAGGAAACAACTGTGAGGTGGTGGTTGAATCTGGCAGCACAGCAGCTCCAATGGAATGTCACACCTCCTGCTGGGTTGCCTGAAAAATTTCTAAAGAAGCTTAACCTAAGGCCTGACTTTGGTGAATTCTCCCAATGCTTTCCTAGATGCTTCACCCGAGCATACTCATTTTTGCAGGCTGGCACCCATTGGTTTTTAAGACAGTATATGGTTGAGAATCCAAAGTAATACCAGGGTGACAGTTTTTAGTGACCAGATTAAACGAGGCTAGGATTCTCTAGACAGGCACAGAAGACTTGAAACTGTAGCCATTCCCCACAAGTGCAGTCTCCACTCTTGCACATCTGTTACTATTTTTTTTTCTCATGCCTCTAACTTATGCTGTCTTAATTTTTTTTTAAAAAAAATAACTTTTTGGTCCCTTTATCTAAAGAGGATGGATGGGCAACGATCCGTCTTCTATAACTTCTTCAGGCTGACTCAGGGACGTTGTTTCTATACCTAGCCAGGGACCCTAAAAACTTAGCCTATTTTACCAAGAGGTTGCCAAGATTACATATCAGGAGTGATATTTTACTCCAAATTGGAGGTCATGTAAAGCATTTAACAACTGCACAAACTTTTTCTTTGATTACAACAGTGTAGCTTACTTAGCACCCATTTGCAAAGGCATTTTCCTGATTGTCTGGGGAACTTAATCCCTGCGACTCTAACTATGCTTCAGTTGCCAGATCTAAACAGATAATAGGGACGCAAGCCTCACATCCACCCTGAATTTGTGGCAGGTGTCAAATCAAACTTCACTCAGTTAGGACTTTAAACTATCCTCTATCACAGATGATTGACAAGTTCCTGCCCAGTTATGAAAGGCATGGGCATTAGTAAGGCATGCTTACAAACTATTCTATGACCTCCCGGCTCTGATTAATTTTGAATGGCCAAGCACAAGTGACTCTAGGATCTGACACCACCTCTGCCATCCAAGCTGTGGCTTACTGCATCTGGATGCTTCATTGTCCCAGTAGTGTCTCTCCACACAGGGATAAATGTTCCATTGGCATTTCACTTTGTTGGTTTCTAGACTTGAACTCAGGGTCTGGGTGCTGTCTCTCAGCTCTCCAGCTCAAGGCTAGCACCCTGCCACTTTTAAGTCCCAAACTCAGGGCCTGAGTGCCGCTCCTCAGCTCTGCAGCTCAAGGCTTGCACTCTGCCACTGTGAGTCCTGGGCCTGGTGCTTGAGTGCTGTCCCCCAGCTTTTCAGCTCAGAGCTAGCACTCTGCCACTTCGAGCTCCAAAGCAACTCTCAATAGCACTCTGACAGATTAGACACCACAGTCTCACAGGGACTTTGCTTTGCCCGGGCTGGCTCAAAACTGCGGCTTTCAGATCAGTGAGTCCTACAAAGGACACTTTACTCCAATTAGAAGCAACAAGGTGGTCAACTCAGAAATAGTCTCTAAGCATGAGCTTACCTAGAACTTGGTGAGGGCCAAATTTACATCTGAATGAGGATCTGCTGTCCTTCTCCATGGGACTGCTGCAGATTGCTAGAGTAACTTACAAGAATAAGCCGAAATAGCAATTAAGCAACCATTTTGGTAGTCCTGATTTTTCTTGTTTTCTTTTTTTCTTGAAACAAACATTTAGGACAACTTCAATTTCAAACTTTGTTCAGAAACCCATTTCCAATGTTCTTTAAACTTTTACTGATATTTGCTTAAACAATTAACACTTTAGCCTTTATTTGCATTTGAAAAATCTGTAAGGGCCCAAGGAACTCCCTTTTCTCCAGGTTTTCCTTGGGCTCAAAGAAAGCCCTTTGCCTTCAGGCCCCCTAGGGCTCAAGGCACTCCCTTTGTTTCCAGGTTTCCTTTTTGGAGAGGCATTTTTTTTTCTGCAGTTTAGGTTACTGCCTAAAACTCCAGCAACAGTTTAAACTCAAATAAGTTTTTCCTCAATGCAAGAACTGCAAACATCATCAGTGCACCAAAAGTCTAAATCTGGACTTAGTTTCCTTCTTTTTCTAAAATACGTCCAATTGCAACCCAGTAACATGAACCCAAATCATACAGAGATAAACTTTTAAACATTCATTCCTTTTAAAATGCTAATCATATTACCCAGATTTTACCATCAGATTTTCAGTGTCAGTCTGCAAAGAAAAAGAGCGAAGATGTGGATCTCAGTCCACCTGACCAGGTTAAGTGAACAGCCTTCATTCCAGCTTATTTACCCAGAGCTGCACCTTTGCCAGTTCACCTCTCACCCCCAAAGATGGTCACACAGGACTATCCTAAGTTTTCCCATCCTTTCTCTTAGCATTCGATTACCTAGACAGTTTTGAAAGATAGGTAAAGTCTCTGACATTAATAAATAAATTTACATTTTAATTCCTAATATTTATCTCCAAATTTCAACTTAAGGAAATAGATTCCAAATTCCCTAATACCTCTGGGCTAAACAGGATACAATGTTTACAATGTAAACAGCTCTATGCATTTCAATATCAAATTATTTTTAATGCAAATTTCATTTAGAAAATACTTTTTCTACTTTAGAAAAATACTTTTTACCAGTTTCTCTTTAAAACAATGCAATAACCCTTTGAGACATTGTAAAACATTTTAACCTAATAATTTTCTTGAAGTTTAGACTTAGATTTACCCAATTGCCTTTTTTTATTTCAAGTATAAATTTATCCATTGTTTTATACAGCATGCTGATAATTTAACCTTGAACATGTTCACTCACTCATTCACACACACTCATACTCAAAGATCTTAAAGCGCGCAAAATTAATATCGGCCGTTCATTTTCCGGAAGTTTGTGTCAAGAGAGCTTTGCCAATTTTACTCTTGCAGGTGAGAACCAGGTTTAAAACAAAACTTTTTACAAGGCAACTTAGCGGTAATTTACACACACAAAAATTGCGAGGATCCATATTTAAGACTGGTACCAATTTTGAAAACAAAACCATACAATAAAAAAAACACCTCACAAAACAAGACAGAAGCGGAGACCTTTAAGTACTCCAAATTTTGATGGCATGCATGGCAGCAGTCTCAGACTGTTCCATTTTAGACTCCGAGTAAAACATAACAAAACAGACATACAAGAAACAAAACAAACAGACCGGTCCCTTAACCTACCGCGCGGCTTTCAGACGGTCGGGGAGGGGCAAAAGCTGTTCCCTCGACCAACAGAGGAATGTATCCTTCCGATACACTGGGGGCACCGAAAAATCGGGCCCCCCCATGGCCATGCGGTCCTGGGTTCATCACTTTAGGCTTGACCTGTGAAATAATAGTTAGGTCAAAAGTGCCATCTAGTGGCCAATCGACTCCGAAAGTCGGCCACTCTGAGGAACAAAGAGTCATCCACATTCTTCTGGACCTCCATCGACTGGTTGCTGGCTATTGTCCGGACCTCCTTCCAGTGCTGTAAAGTAAGGCTTAAGGGGGTCGTCACAGTCTGTCCCATGTTAATATTCAGTCCAAGTCCAAGTCCCGTCACACCAAACACAAGAATTAAACAAACACTAAACGAGAGACACTTCACAGCGCGGCTTCGGTGCAAAACCGAAAGGGGAAGGGCGTTGACACGGCCGAGTCACAGATCCTCAGACCGGGGCGAAGCCCCGAAAACAGATGGAGTAGAGAGTCCTCAGACCGGGGCGAAGCCCCGAAAACAGATACCAGATGGGTCAGAAATCTGACCCCAGATGCCTCCGGGACGTCTCCCGGGGCTGCGGTCGGGAGTCTGAGCTCGTCAGCTCCTCCACGGGTCCGCCAGAATACAGATTGACACGGCCGAGTCACAGATCCGCTGGCGCTCTTAACAAAAGACAAAACAGACACAAGACAGTAACAGTTTGCTGGCCAGCTTACCTCCCGGAGGTGGGTCGGTGGTCCCTGGGTGGGGGGTCTCCTATCTCGGTGGGACCTCCAAATGTAAGACCCCCGACTCAGCGGGACGTCTTCCAGACGGAGACAGAGCCCCCTTCCCAAGGAACAGCGAGTCCACGCAGTCGGATGCAAGCAGCAAGAGGTTTATTCAGGAACACGGGCGCCCGGGACGACAAAGCCTCCTAGAAGACTTTGCGCACCGAGGCTTGGGGAGGAGGGGTATTTATGGGTAGCAGAAGCACGGTTACAGAAGCAGAAGCATAGTTACAGGGTAGGGGTCGGTTAACTCAAATAAGGCTAGGAGTTTACTTTGGGCAGTAGTGGAATTTTTCTCTTAACTAGAAGAGGGCGGACGTGCCTTTCATCTGGATTTACAACCTTATCAGCCTCATCCGCAAACATCCTGCGGGGCTGCTTTTTAACTTCTTTTGTTGGGCAACAGCAATTACAGCCGTAGCCGGGGTCTCACTAACGATTTATTGGCTGCAGCTGCACTTTTCATCACCAGTGGTGTCTTTAATATAGAGGAAACCACTGTCCAGATAGAGATGTTTACAAAGGTTGGTGCAGGGAGTGGCAGTAAACAAGGGGAAGCACAGCTCACCTGTTGGATTCTTGGCAAAGTCCTCCCCTCCTCCTTCCCCTCCTCTCTCCTCTCCTCACCTCACCTTTCTTCTCCTCTCCCCTACCTTATCCTCCTCACACTTCCCTAACCGTCCTCTCCCGTCACTATTTTTCTTTTTCTTTTTTGTGCTTTGCTTATCTTTTCTCTCCTTTCCTTTCCATTTGATAGTGTTCTGTAACTTGAGCTTGAACTCAAGTCCAGTGAACTATCCTTGTGCTTTTTCCCTCAAGTCTACTACTTTACAGTTTGAGGAATACCTCTGGCTTTTTGCTCCTTAATTAGAGATAGAATCTCAAGGATATTTCTTCAGATCTCAGCCTCCTGATTAGGATTACAAGTGTGAGCTACTTTCAATTTTTTTGTGCCAGTCCTGAGACTTGAACTCAGTTCTTGGGCAATGGCCCTTAGTTTCTTTTGTTCAAGGTTAGTCCTCCACCACTTGAGCCAAAGCAACACTTCTGGCTTTTTCTTGTTTATGTGGTACTGAGAATTGAACTCAGGGCTTCAGGCATGCCAGGTGAAAACTCTACCACTAAGCCACATAGCCACACCTAGCATATGTTTTACTAGAGGAAACAAAGCTTGGTGAGACCCAGTGGTGTGGGGTGGGGTACTCTGGCCTGAGCTATATGCTGGGACTCTTTGTTGGGCCTCCTCCCTTTCATTTGGGACCTAATACATCTTAATCTGTTAGCTGAAGTGAGAAACAAGATCTTGATCACTGCAGAGTGAGTGGAAACTCATCAGCACACATGTCTGCTCAGAGATGTTCAGACACAGTGATGGAGATTCAAGCACAATCTCTCTTGGCAACATATGGTATAAAGTCTAGAGACATTGAAAACAAATATGTGACTATGAGTAAGTCTTCCCTGGAAGCGGGTACCCAGATGCCAAGGGGTAATGCGATTCTTGACTACAGTCTAAAGTGGACAGACTGAGCTGTTGATGTGGAATTAGCCAGTTCAGATCTAAATCACAGCACTAAGTTGCTCTTGACCCTGGCAAATCCCTTCACCTTTCAGTGGCTTGGATTCCCCGGTAGGAGATAGGTAATACATGTGCTAACTTCTCTGGATTGTTGCAGCATATGATCACCAAAAAAAAGAGTGGCACTGGTTGTTGTTTGCAATCCTGGGAGGGGTTGCTGACCCAGTGCACAGAATGCTTTGTGACAGAGGAAAAGTGAGTTTAAGATGTGTGCATTCCCAGCTGACCAGGCCAGAGCAAGCTGTGTGTCATGTCACTGGGGTCAACGGCAGTCATTCCTCCTCAACTGGAGGAGCTGTGGTGTGGCTTGGTTGCTCTGAAGAAGATGGGAGAGGAGGGAGAATCAAATGCCCCAGGTGGGTGAGTGTGCCTGCTCTGCTGGTCAGGTGCAGGGTTCCAGTCTGTGTGAGGGGAACCTCCCCCCAGCCTCAGGCAACTGTCCTGTCTACTCTGTCTTGCTGCTAATCTGATTTTGTCTTTGGCAGAAGAAAGTGGGTGCACCCAAGCAAGACCAAGGAGGAGCTGGTAACAAAAAGCTTGGGGCAGATGTTTATGTGCATCTTCAAGGCTGTCATGGGAAAGAAGGGTCAGAGAGGAAATTCCAGGGCTCAGAGGCATTGCTGAAAGGCTCTGGGAGCCAGTTTTTCTGTAGGTTCACAGAGACTTCTCTGCAAACTGTGATGCAGGTGCTGCACTGTGCTGTGTGTGTGAAGAGATGCTGATGTGTTGGTGCAATATCATTGGCTGTGTGTGTGAATGTGTCTGTGTAGTGTGTGTGTGTGTGTGTGTGTGTATCTGGTTGAATGCATCTTGTATGTGTTTGATTATGCATACAAATGTGTCAGTGAATGTGTTATGTGTGTGATCTTGTATTGTCTTTTTTTTGTGTGGGTCATGGGGCTTGAACTCTGGGCCTAGGCACCATCCCTGAGGTCTTCAGCTCAAGGCTACTGCCCATGGCTACCAGCACCAATACTAAGAAACACGACATGGAAGATTCAAAAATGATCCTAATCGGCAATGCCAATAGGCAAATGAAGAAATGTTCCACATCTCTGTCCATAAAAGAAATGTAAAATTGGGCCAGGAGTTTGCCTTGCATGCACGAAGACCTGGGTTGGATTCATCAGTACCACATAAATAGAAAAAGCTGGATGAGGTACTGTGGCTCAAATGGTAGTGCAGTATTTATTACTTGTGAGTACAGTGGGGAATGGAGGGGGTTATTGTGTAATCTGAAGTATATACTCTAGAGAATCATTCCTAATAATCTTGAAAATGTTGGGCCGCGAGTTTGGCCTACTGGTAGAGTGCTTGACTAGCATGCACAAAGACCTGGAAGTGGTGCTCTGGCTCAAGTGGTAGAGGTTTAGCCTTGAGAATGCCCAAGGACAGTGTTCAGGCCCTGAGTTCAAGCCCTAGGTCTGATTTTAAAAAAAAAGAAACACAAATTAAAACAACTTTGAAAGCCAGGCGCAGTTGCTCATACCTGTAATCCTACCTACTCAGGAGGCTGAGATCTGAGGATCGAGGTTCAAAGTCAGTCCAGGCAAAAAAGGACCTGAGACTCTTATCTCCAATTAACATATAGAAAAGGGGAATTGGGGCTTGGCTCAAGGATAGGGTAGTAGCCTTGAACTGAAGAGCTCAGGGTCAGCGCTCAGGCCTAGTTCAAGCCCCATGACCCAGAAAAAATAAAATAAAGTAAACTTTTAAAAAATAATTTGTTAAATAATTTGTTGTAATAAATGAGTCAAAATAATAAACAAGGGTGAAAATACATTTCTAACGTAAACAACTCACAATGACAAGTACTACAGTAAAACTAGGAAATAAATAAAAAGTTCATTTTAGTAAGACTTATCAGTAATTATTTGAAAATATATATAGAACTTCTCCAATTACCAGATGCACAGTAAATGATTGCACAAAAAAAAAATAAAAAAAAAAAACAAGACACAGGCCAAGAGTGTGGCCGAGTTGTAGAGTGCTTGCCTAGCATGCACAAAGACCTGAGTTTGATTCCTCGGTACCACATATATAGAAAAAGCTGGAAGTGGTGCTGTGGCTCAAGCGGTAGAGTTCTAGCCTTGAGAAAGCCCAAGGAAAGTGCTCAGGCCCTGAGTTCAAGCCCAAGACTGGCAAAAAAATGAGGCCTGATGTGTGGCCTAGTATTAGAGTGCTCGACGAGCATACATGAGACCCTGGGTTCAATTCCTTGGTACCAGGTACACAGAAAAGTCAGAAGTGGTTCTGTGCCTCACGTGGTAGACTGCTAGCCTTGAGAAAGCTCAATGATAGTGCTCAAGCCATGAGTTCAAGCCCCAGGACTGGCACAAAAAAATAAGTCTCAAAAATGTTTGGCTTACAGAAAACTTCCAATATATCTAAGAATCCTCATACACCCTATGTGAAGAGATAAATTCTTTCCTGTGAATTGATACCAAAAGCAGAAATGGCCATCAAAAATAGATTTTTATGGGGCTGAGAGCATCGCCTAGTGGTAGAGTGCTTGCCTAACATTCACAAAGATCCAGCTTCAATTCTTCAGTATCACAGACATAAAAAAAAAGTTGGAAGTGGTGCTGTGGCTCAAGTGGTAGAGCGCGGCCTTGAGAAATCCGGAGGACAGTGCTCAGGCCCTGAGTTCAATCCCCAGGACTGGGAAAAATAGATTTTAAGTAAAAAAATTCTAGGAAAAAGAAAAAAAGCACACCATCATATAATAACATGGTAAATGCAGCAAATGCTAAGTATATATACATTGAATAAACCATTATGAAAGATTAACAGATTTATGTGCAAAAGTAGATTACAATACAGTAACAGTTGGGATCTACAATAGCCTACTTTTAACAATGTCAAATCATGCAGGTAGAAAATAAAGCAAAAAATAAGTTAATAGACATGAGTTCAGTGGAAAGTACTTGTCATCGTAACTATGCAACTAAGCCAATCTCAAAAAGACAAATATCCCATTTTCCCTTATATGTAGAATAAAAATTAATAACATGGCATGTTTTCAAAATATGAAATGGTTATGGGATAGCATCATTGCAAGGGAAGAGAAAGTAGTGGGATTGAGCATTCTAAATGAAAGGAAGGCTTCATAGGTGTAGTTAAAATCAGTGATAATGAAACAGATGGGAAAAACTTTGTATAAAGAAAAGTTTTATCACAGAATTAGTGAGTTTGGAGAGGTAACTGACATGCTAGTCTTGGAAAGAAATGTATACTGACTGAAGGTAAACGTAAAGACAGTTTTCAAGATGTATGGAGACTAAAAAATAGTATCTTTCTTTTGTAAAGGGATAATTATGTTTTAGGGAAGCAACTTATAAAAGTGTTAGGTTTTTGAAAGGAAACCTTAATAATGGTTTCCTTAATTCAAAATAACTAGCTGGGTCCTGGTGATTCACATTTGTAATCATAGCTATTCAAAAGGCTGAAATCTGAGGATCACAGTTTGAAGCCAGCCTAAGCAAGAAAGTCTGTGAGACTCTTACTTCCAATTAACTACTGAAAAAAACCTAGAAGTGGTGGTGTGGATTAAGTGGTAGAACAGTATCCTTGAGTACAAAGAGGCTTAAGGACACTGGATAGGCCCTGATTTCAAGCCTGAAGACTTGTACCCCCCCAAAAAAAAACCATATTTTTAAAAAAACCTAAGAGAATAAATTTAAAACATATCACTATATATATTTTATATATGCTCAATTGGTTATTTGAAATAGGATAGGGAAGGGGAAATCAAGATGGGGGGAGGGAAATGGGGAGCATGACATGAGAAAGGGTATCAATGTTTGTGAAGTAATGCACCTTCTATCTGTTGAATACAATGTAACCCTTCTATTAATTACAATAAAATATATGAAAAAATATATTACTATACAATATTGAATAAGATGGTAGATAAATTGATTTGATTTAATCATTGTACCACAAATCAAATTATACTAGGATTTAAACTGAAGGATATATACATACTCACATACATATATTCTACTTTGATTTATTAATATG
The DNA here is from genome assembly GCF_031878675.1 of Megascapheus bottae. NCBI lineage: Eukaryota > Metazoa > Chordata > Mammalia > Rodentia > Geomyidae > Megascapheus > Megascapheus bottae. Next base: position 35,166,766 of record NC_143547.1, on the reverse strand, counting down.
TAAAAATAGACAAAGAATATGAAGAAAAGTTTGAAAGATGTGTATTCATCTCTATGAACTAAGTATGCCTTCTGTAGAAATTGAAATGAAAAATACACTGAGGAAACTCTTCACCACTTAAATTGATCACATTTGTTGATATCTGATTATATTCCATGCTGTTGACAGTTGAGAAAAGGGTGTTCTGTCTTATCCCCGAAGTTGGGAATATGAGGATATTTAAACACTGTTGAGACAGGCTTTAACTTGCTCGTTTCTGTTACAAAAGGGTAAAATCTGACTGAAGTGAGAGATTCAAGAATTTGAGGCCAGCCTACACAACTGTAAAAGAAAATAAAGGTGGGGGGGGGTGAGACAGAAAGAAGAGTTGAAAGAACAAGAAAGGGTAGAGGAAGTCAGGCAGGCAGGAAGTAAGTTTGGGAGGGAGGGAGGAAGAAGGAAAAGGAAAACAGCAACTGAGACTGCGCCAAGCTAAAGGGAAAGAAAGCCGTCAAGGGGCGGGGCCACCGACGGGAGCCACTACGCCAAAAAGACTTCTCAATCTTCTCTGTGACGTTTTAGACTGTTCCTCTGAAACTAGGGCTGAGGCCGCCGCGACAGGACAGACCGCGGCAATGCTATGGCAGGGAAGCTTCTTCACGAGTCTCTCTTAGAGGCTCTGGGAAGTTTCGTCGATGGGGTCGTTAAGCAGTCGCGTGTTGGGACGCCCGGAGCCCAGGGAGCCCAGCAGCGAGGAGCCAGAACCGGAGGCCGGCCCCAGTTCTGCGGTTGACGGTAGAGGGCGAAAGCGCAAACAAAGCGGAGAGGGCTACTGGGATCCAAATGATGACAGCTCCGACCCTCAGTATCGGCCAGACAATCTACAGTTCGCACGCCACGTAAGCCACAAGAAAAAAGCTAAGATTTCCTCCACCTTTGCTTACCAAAATTTGTTTTTGAATGGGATGATCAGTGACATTAAAATCCGTGCGCTGGGGAATATATGGTATTTACATAAAGTATTTTTAAGTCAGTCAGGATACTTTGCTCAACTGTTTAGAGATTCCTGGGACGATAGCAGCAATGATATTGTTGAACTGGAAATTCATGACCAAAATATAAATGTGCAATCCTTGCACCTTGTACTCGGTTCCTTATACAGAGAAGAGGACTTCTCAATAGAACCCTCTCAAGTTCCAAGTATTTTGGCAACAGCTCATCTGCTTCAAGTAGAGGACGTAATTTATCAATGTAATGACATCATGAAAGAAACAATTAACGTGAAAACCGTGTGTGCTTATTATACAGCAGCAGATGCTTATGGCTTAGATTTTGTAAAGAGGGAATGCTTTGAATGGCTCCTTCACAATTTGATGACACACCCAATGATTGAACTGTACAAAGAAATCAGCCTAGATCTCATGAATCTACTCATTACATCTTCTAATTTACTTGTAATGCAAAAGGAGGTAGACATATACACCACACTCAAACAATGGATGTTTCTTCACCTTAATCCAGATTGGAAAGGCTCAATTAATCAGCTTTTAGTTATTGCTAACAACTGGCTTTCCAATCACATGCAGTGTGCCAGTGGTGCCACTTTTCTTGAAACTAGACAAGGAAAGCCATTTCAACCAGTGTTTAAAAAATTGAGGTTTCACCATATCATCTGTGATCTGGCCTCCACGGGAGTTATTGAAAAAGATCATATAATACCTTCTGAGTGGTTATCATCAGTCTACAAACAACAATGGCTTACCTTGCTGAAGGCACAGAAACACAAGGAAATTGGACCTCGAGTCATAAATGTAAAAGAATTTGAAGGATGCAGCATGCGATGTGGTAAAAAAGTGATCAAAGATGGCAAGTATTCATGGAAATGGTCAGGCTTCCATTTTGGCTTTCCATTACATGTCATCTTTGCCAGCCACTGCATAACCTTCAAACAAAATACTTCTAGCCAAATGAATGAACGTTCTACCCGTACACCGGTTCTACGACATATTGCATTCAGATTAACTCTGGTAAATTTTGATTCTAATGGAAATCTAAGTTTCAGAAAAACAACAGGTTATAAGATCATTTCTTTTGAAAATGATGAGGAACAAATAGTAATGAGACTGGATAACACAGTTCTGACATTCCCTTTATATGTATTTTGCAACTTCTTGTTTATATCTTCAGAAAATACAAGAAACTGATAATCTGACTTTAATAACATTTTGAAAAAAATTGATGCCTCATTTAACCTTTTGTACTGTAAACACAAGATGACCAAGGACAAACAAGAAATATTTTTACAATTGTAGTAACACCACAATTGGCTCCTTTTTATCTTGTGTATCATCTATGAAGAAAAAAATTTATCCCAGCAAAATATTCATAACATCAGAAAGAAACTGATTCTGGCATCATTTAATGAAAATTTACTCTCAACTGATAAGCTCCAAATGAAATAAGAGATCATATATGTAAAGAATCTTCATAAATAAATCTGATAAGATTGAGAGAAAATAAAAACCATTCTCTTTCTACTGAAACTGTTGCGTAAATGTGGCTTTAATTTTGAAATATTACATAAAAGAGTCAATCGTTATGTGAAATCTGTAATACTCCTTTAGAATATATAATGTATGGTTCCAAATAACTAAACAATATCCAATTTTACAACATTGCATACTATGTAATTTATGTTTTTCAAATAGACTTCTGCATAGTCTATTTTTGTGTGGTATGGAGATTATGTACTTCTGATCACCTACATATATATGCAGATAACATAGATGATAGGTAGCTATAAATATGTCACTGTCTTACCATTTCTATATATTATATATGTATAATTTTTTACTCTCAATCTATGGGTGGATATTTTCACACAATCATCAATAGACAAATATAGTAGAAAAGTGGTAGGCTAGAGTCTGGGGGAGGAAAGAGAAAGGAATAGGAATGGAAAGATATTAATTACAAAGTTTCAGTTACACTAGAGGAATAAATTTAATGATTTGTTGCACTGCATGGTATCCTTATTTGTAGTCACATAATTTTATGTATTTTACAAATGCTTGTGAGTAAATAATATACACATGCAAATATATACATATTTATATATAATATACATATTATATAATGTATATATACAGATTTATATTTGAAGAAACTACAATGATTTTTTTTTGTGGGTCATGGGGCTTGAACTTGGCCTGGGGACTGTCCCTGAGCTCTTCAGCTCCTGGCTACGGCCCTACTCCTGAGCCAAGCCTGACTTCTCCTTTTCTAGAGGTTAATTGGAGATAAGAGTCTCAGGTCCTTTTGTGTCTGGGCTGGCTTTGAACCTTGATCCTCAGACCTCAGCCTCCTGAATAGCTAGGATTACAGGCCTGAGCCCAGCTATAATGATAATTTTTTAAATGATTAAGCAAATAAGAACTCTTAAGTGACAGTGGGTTGCTATGACATCCACTGTGACATGCTGTGACATCCCTTTATGCTGTGACATACAGGGGTATACGAAACATATGAGTGATTCAAAGTACTCTTCATATTCTCTATTTGTACTTAAGCCAATCTCTCTTTTCAGTTATAATTCATTTTAGTTGGCAAATAATTGTTTATATTTATGGAATAAAATGTGTTTTACCATATATATATATATATATATATATATACACAATACACAGACTCATATCACCTCATCAACTTGTTTTTATACTAAGGATGTCAGAAATCTCACTTGGGCTGGGTACTGGCACAACTATCTCCAATTAACCACCAAAAAACTTGAAGTGAAATAGTGGGTCAAATTGTACAGTTTTAGCCCTGAGCAAAAAAGCTAAAGCACAGCACGCAGGCCCTTGAATTCAAGCCCACCAGCACACACACACACACACACACACACACACACACACACACACACACACGCACACAAACAACCCCACAAAATCTATTTGGGCATTTTTTAAAAATATACAATACATGATCACCTGTAAGGTGCAATAGATCACTAAAATGTACTCTTCCAAGCTAACTGAAACTTTGCATCCTCCTTCTCCCTTCCCTCTCTGAGTCTCTGACAACCTTTCTAATATCTGTTCCTGAATATAGATAACTGTGTGAAGAGACATCCCATCAATTGAAGGAATATTTGAGATCCATCCATAAAAGGGACTATTACTCAAAATAGACAAGGAACTGAATTTGACTCTAAGAAAACAGATCAATTTAAAACTGATAAAAGTAGACATTGCAGAGAGACAGACACATAGAGACACAGAGAGAGAAATGATCCACAGAATCTTCTCATTTCTAATTTTTACCAGGCTTTATTACTTTCATCTTCAGACCATTTAATGTAACATTTACTTTAAAATGAAAGCCATTAGGATACGCAACACCCTTTAAACAGCTGTATTCCAAACAATTCTGAAGCTCAGAAGAGAAAGTTTAGTCTGCTAAGCTGGCTGCTATAAATATCAAACATTTTACACTATCCTAAATGCAAATTGTGTGGTTGTCAATATGCTTGTCTTTTCTATGAACATAAATTTCATCATATCACTTACTTCTTGAGCACTAAGTCAAGAGCAATTTAATTTTCCTAACGTGTTATTTTTCTATTTTTATCTTCAAGGCTCTCTTGTTCTCATGAATCTTAAAGGCCTGACAATACCTTCATCTTTACTGGTGAATATCCCTGCATTCCTTTTCTTTTTTCTAGTCCTGGGACTGAAACTCAGGGCCTGAGCACAGTCCTTGGACTCTCCTCAAGGCTAGCATGATACCACTTGAGTCACAGCACCACTTTTTCTGTGTATGTGATACTGAGGACTCGAACTCAGGGCTTCACGCATGCTAGGCAAGCACTCTACCACTGGGCCACACTGGCCCTCAGGTGGAACACTTCTTTTACTTACAGTTCTTTTTCAAATTTTGTCATTGAAAATTCATAAAGGTGTTAAAATATTTAATAATTATGCCTAAAGAGGTGTTTGAATATAGATACTGCTAAATAGTTCCTTAGGGCCTTCATTTTTAGCTCCATTTCGCCAATTTAAGCTTAGATATCCACCAGCATCAAGATTTAGTATATCATTGCAGGAAATTTTTTGCCAGTCCTGGGCCTGAGCTCAGGTCTGAGCACCATCCTTGGACTTTCTCAAGGCTAGAGCTCTACCACTTGAGTCACAGCACCACGTCCGGCTTTTTTTCTATGTATGTGCTACCGAGGAATTGAACCCAGGTCTTCATGCCTGCTAGGCAAGCACTCTACCACTAGGCCAAACTCCCGGCCCCAGGATTTTTTTTTCTTTTTTTTTTTATTGTAATTAGTAAAAGGGTTACATGATATTTGCCAGATAGAAGGTGCATTAATTCACATACATTGATACCCTTTCACATGTCTTGGTACCCGTTTCCCTCCCCCCCACACCCCCCACCCGTCTTGGTTTTCCCCCCTTCCCTATCAAATTTCAAATACCAGGATTTTTTTTTCAAATAGGAATTCAAAGAGAAAGAAAATTACTATTGGTGATTTATACTAAAGTCTTAGATACAGCTTAAGGTGTACCATGAAACATAGATATTGACAAGCAGAGTTAGATGTTATGCATGAGTGAGAGATGCTACTAGCAGAACTGACAGAAGAGGATCAGCAGCAACGTCTATCTGACCTAAAGTCCCCAAGCCCTCTGGTTCTCTTTGGAAATTCCAACATACATAAGAAAGTATTGTAGGGCCTGGTACTGGGGCTCATGCCTATAATCCAAGCTACTCAGGAGTCTGAAATCTAAGAATCACAGTTCAAAGCCAGTGGGAGCCCTAAAGTCCATGAGACTCATCTCCAATCAACCATCAGAAAACCTGAAGTGGTGCTGTGGCTCAAGTGGTAGAGCACTAGCCTTGAGCTGAGGAGCTCAGGGATGGCACCCATGCCCAGAGTTCAAGTCCCATTATTGATGAGAGACAGACAGAGAGAGAGAGAGAGAGAGAGAGAGAGAGAGAGAGAGAGAGAGAGAGAGAGAGAGAGAGAGAGAGAGAGTTGTAGGTATGGGTTTAAGACAAAGGCAAACTTAGGAAAGGGTGCAATGTTTGTGGAAATCATTATTTGAGGGAATAAAAAGCAACAGAATATTAAGTGACATGCATTTGGAATTCAAGACATAAAAAACCTCTAGTACAACTGGTCCAGTACAGGTGGATACACAAGACACTGAAAAGCTAAGACAAGTAAGTTCATTTAATTTTCTCTATAGAAGGAACTCCTCATAACTAAAATTTATGTGTCTGCTTGGAATGCTAGAGAAATCTTATACTCCAAATACTGCAAAAATAATTGAGTCTAATAATGACAAGTATTTTACATATGTTAAGTGGTACAATTATCAACAATGTATGAATTTCCTTGTGGATTGTTAGAAAGAATAAAAAAAAAAGTTTTTCCAATCCTGGGGCTTGAACTCAGGACTTGGGCTCTGTCCCTAAGCTTATTTTTCTCAAGGCCAGCACTCTACCACTTAAGCTACAGCTCTATTTTCAGCCTTTTCGGTTTATGTGGTACTGAGGAATCGAACCCAAGGCTTCATGGATGCTAGGCACACACTCAGCCACAGTCCCAGCCTCAAAATTAAATATGTATATATATATATATATATATATTTAAAATGAAAAAAATAGGAAACAATTCCACAGGTCACATTTGATATGTTTCTGTTCCATTTTCAAACACTATGCTATAACTATTAAAAATGAAAGAGAGCGTTCATATTAGCAAAAAAAATTAACTTGAGCTTATTCTAAAGTGGATATTTTGCTTTCAAAGTGTGGAGAACTATTATATTTTTTGGTGGTGGCACTATTTTCACTTGATACTAGATCATTTGAATCATCTCTCCATCCTTGACTCTTGCTGGTTTTGAGATAAGAACACTTCAACTCTTCTGCCTAGCTGTGCTTTGAACTATGATTCTTCCCAAGTAGCTAGGCTTATAGGTATGATCTACCAGTGTCCAGCAGAAGACCTGGAAAAATATATTAAACAAGGCAAACCAGGCCCAAAGAAGTATAGGTTGCATGGTTTCCCTCATTTTAATAACTAGAATATGTCTGTGATATTCTTAGCAAGTGATCACAATAGCCTAATTGCTAAGTGCATACAACAATATATAATGAAGCATATCAAAATGATCTCCAAAAATTTGAAATGTTTTTATTTCCTGTATGCAGTTATTTCTATTTTTTTCTTTCTATAGCCTTTGTCATGTATATAAGCTTATCAGAGCTGTGCAAGGGAAAGGGAAAAAGCAGGACAAATTGTGAGCTAATGTAACGATGATACTCACTAGACACTAAGGTGGAAATTAACGTTACAATCTACTGGGGAAGAAAAATAGGACGGGGTAAGTAGGAGAAAATGAGGGAGGGGGGAACAGTGTCTAAAGATAAATGTACTCATTGCCTTACTTCTCCAATCTCCTGTTCATCACCTTTACAATACAATTTATAAAAAGAAAGAAAAACCATACATTCTTTTAACTATTTTCAAAAGAAAAACAAAGATAAATGGATACACTATGATCTAGTTAATACTCTAGAACTATAATATAGCTTTGGAGAGTCAAGTGTGTTATATAGAAGAAATAATGACCACGAGAATACCATGGTCAGAGAGGTTTGTATGGAAAAATTATCTCAAGTAATTTTCTTGTTAGCAAAAAACACATGTATTTAATTTAGAACTTGCTGTGATATGATAAACATATTGAAAAATTCTGAATGAAGCACTGTTAGTTATACTACAATATTAATATCGGACTGGAGGTGTGGCTCAAGTGTGTTTATTAAGCAAGCATTTGATTATTTTTCTAGGTCCTGGGGTTTGAACTCAGTGCTTGGACATTGTCCCAGAGCTTCTTTGTGCTCAAGGCTAGGGCTCTACCACTTGAGCCGTGGTGCCACTCCTGTGTTTTGCTTAGTAGTTAATTGGAGCACTCTACCACTAGGCCAAATTCCTGGCCCCTTTTTGTCTGTCTGTCTGTCTGTCTGTCTGTCTGTCTGTCTGTCTCTCTCTCTCTCTCTCTCTATATATATATATATGTATATTATACATATATGTCTCTATATAATGAATGTATATGTATATACATATATATAGAAATATATAAATGTAGAAAAGTCTTTCAAACTTAAGCCTTTACTGAAGTATGAGAAATTGGATTTCAGGAGGCTAACAAGAACCAGTTGATAAAGTGACTGGCCTTATCTAAATTATAAAACGGTATGATTTATCAGCACTTGATTTTCTTCTAGGGAATTAGAATCATAGTGTAATATAGATAGTAAATGGTTACATGATTAGATCTTAATAAGGTCTACCACTAAATCTCTAATGAGATCTCCTGAGAGACAGTTTTCTAGCAAATTAATGCTGAAAAAATTAACCATGGCTTGCATGACTTGAATAAAAAATGTCTATCAAAAGTTTATGCCGTATTTCTTAAAAACTTTCACTTTTCCTGATTTTACTTTATACTTATTACTGTACTAAATCTTAGTTTTGAGAACAACCCTATGCTCAGTCTTGTGATTGTTCCTTTTCAGTCACTAAATTTCTCCCCTCAAAATCCTACTAATAAATATATTATGGAAATTTCACTAGCTTATGTGCTATATTTGGCTAGCTATCATGACTTCATATCTGTGAAGTCCTGTATTAAGTTAGAAAGAAGTAGAAATATAAATTATTAGGACTACAGTTGGGTGCCGATGCTTCATGCCTGTAAGCCTAGTTACACAGAAGGCTGAGATCTGAAGATTCTCGTTTGGAGCCAGCCTAGGCTGGGAAGTCCGTGAGACACTGATCTCTAATTATCCACCAAAAGGCCAGAAATGGAGCTGTGGCTGTAAAGGATCACCAGCCTTGAGCAAAAAAGCCAAGTGAGAGCTTGAGGCCCTGAGTTCAAGCCCCAGTACTAGCACTAAAAAGTACTTAGACCCTAAAGTTTTATATCATATTAACTACATTATATTTATTTCATTTTTCATATTAACACTGAACAAAGGCAAACATAATGAGTTATAACCAGCTAGAAACAAAGCAATAAAAACAAAATAAGGCTTAGATATGAAGTATCTCACCAAAGGGCTCAAATGTTGAAGGGTTGGCTTGCCTGGGTGGTAAAGATGATTGAACCATGAATTCATGTGTGAACAGGCTATGCACGAGGTAAGACTTTATTAGAGGCCCTACTTAGAGAAAGTCAGTGAAGATGTAATTTTGATAGGTTTCTCTTATTCCTTGTCCCTTCCTTTCCCATGGATCCTTGCTTCCAGCTTCAAGGATGTGAGGCTCTTTGTCTCTATCCTTTCTCTGCCACAAATATTATAACTTACCACAACCCAGAAACAATCTAGTTGGTCATGAACTGCAACCTCTGAAACATTGACCCTTAAATGAACCTCATCTCATTGAAATTGCTTCTCTTTAGATATTTGTCACACTGTTGGATATCTGAGGAATGTAGAGAACTATTACGAGGGAAGTGAGATTGTTGTTATAATTTTAACTGACAGCACTATAACATTCAGAAGCGATTGGAACTTGTTTATTTGAGGATATTGAGAAGTGTAGGAGATTCAGGCTGTAAGAATTTAGAATGCTTTTTGCCAGTCCTGGGGCTTGAACTCAGGGCCTTGGCACTGTCCCTGAGCTGCTTTTGTTCAAGGTTCATACTCTTACCACTTGAGCCATAGCACCACTTCTGGCTTTTTTCTTTTTTATGTAGTACTAAGGGATCGAACCCAGGGCTTCATGAATGCTAGGCAAACATTCTACCACTGAGCCATATTCCCAGGCTGAATTTAGAATATTTGACTAGAGCTTAATGAGAAATCTGGAGGGAGTTCTTAATAGTAGAGGGCCAAGAGGAGTACAGACAGTAAAGATTGTGCTCATGAGATTTCAGATAGGAACAAGATTCTAATGGGAATTGGACAGGGGCTATTCTTGTTAAATTGAAGAAAAAAGGATAGATAGAAGATAGAGCGACAGAGATAACGATTAGATTAGATTAGATGCTGGTCCTGGAGCTTCAACTCATGAACTGGGTGTTTGCCCTTAACATTTTTGCTCCAAGATAGTACTCTACTACTTGAGCCACAGCTCCACTTTGGGCGTTTTGGTGATTAGTTGGAGATAAGAGTCTCACAGATCTTAGAGCCTGGGATGAAAGTCTGAGATCCTCAGAGTTTATTCAGCCTCCTGAGTTGCTAGGGTCAGATGCCCAGCAAAATCTTGCTATATTTTAATTTTGTTGCAAGAATTTGCTTGAGGCTAAGTTTCCATAACATAAACTAATTAACCGGAATGACAATATTTCAAGACAGCACAATATTCACTCTTTAGAATGAGTATTGCTAGCTCCTTTTAGCCTGGTAAACAGCAAGAATTGGGAGTATCATAAAAAGCAGAAAGATTTGGAATACTTTCAGTCTGAGCAAGAAAGTAGCAGTGTAAAGTTGGAAGAAGGGCTATGTGATTGCTAAAGAGATTGCCACCTTTAAAAAGAAGCCAACTACTTAGTGTTGGTAAAATAGGAAAGAGATCTTTAAAGCATGTCAGAAATTGGACAGTGAGCTCATGAAAGATTCAGTTTGGGCTTTGTAATGTAGTTTGAAGCAGATATTGTGATATGTCAAGCTATACCTATTTTGTTCTAGATTGCTTTGAATACCTAATTGATGTGTCAAAGAGTGTTTTAACATTGATTTTTTTCTAGTTCATTAAAGAATGCAATTCGATTTTATGAGGATTTCATTGAATCAGTAGAATGTTTCCGATTTTATGGCCCTTCCCACAATATGAATTCTGATCCATGAACAAGGGTCTACTAGAGTCTTCAATTTACTTCTTTATGCTTTTCAGTTTTCATAGTAGAGCTCTTTTGCCTCGTTGGTTAGATTTCTTATTGGATATTTGATTTTTAAGGGTCATTGCAAATGGAGTTGTTTCCTTGATTTTATTCTAATGCGTTTGTAATTGATACGTACATAATTACTCAATATGGAGAGAACAGCACAGTGCCAACAAAACAAGCATAAACCAAATTTTTAAATATTATTCAAGAACTGAACACAATTGCGAAACCCCAAATATAGATACAAAAATAGGCTAAAATTGCATGGGATGTATTACAAAGCTGACAGTAATATAAAATCAGTAGCAATTAGTAAAAAGGTAATGTATTTTTAAAGCATAATAAGGAGCGATATAAAAAGTAAGGCAAGATATATATTTTTTTTCAGGTATGAAAAGTCCAGTGGGGGAAAAATAACATACAGACCAATAGATAGATCCCTTTCCCCCAGAAGATGAAGAAAGGAGATTCTTCACTTTTTTCCCAAGTTCCATGTTTTGAAGTTCAGTAGATGTGCAATTTTCTCTTTTATATTCAAGTAGATCAAATTATAAAGGGGTAGGTAAAGGCTGAGCCTTGCTCTACCTCTACTTCTTAGGGACTTTTGCTGAGGTAAACTGATGTCAGTGATCTCTGTTTTAGTAAATTGTTACACATAAAAGGCACACTCACATCACATCAAAATATAGCTGTAAGGGTAAACTGGACGATTTCCATCTCTTATTAAAAAGAAAAGCTATATCAATAAGTGTGTTGTCATGGTAAATGCCCAGAGGTGGCTGCTTTTCTATTGCATGTCTCTGAAGCGCTGAAAGTAGAAAGGCAACCAATGTAATGAAATACGTTTTGGTGAAGGGTGAGGTATTAACATTAAGTAAATCTGTCTTCCTTGGCTAGGATTGTCCTAAGTCCTTACACAAACCCCTGAATAAGTGTTCTCATTTCTCTCTTTTGTGTGCCAGTTCTGGGGCTTGAAATCCAGGCCTGAGTGCAGGACCTGAGCTTTTTTGCCATAGAATCGCTCTTCCAGCTTTTCTGCCTGGGCTGGCTTTAAACCATGCTCCTCAAATCTCAGTCTCCAGAGTAGCTAGGATTACAGGCATCAGTTACCATTGCCTGGCTAACCAAAGATCAGAAAACAATGCCAGAAAACAAGGTGACCTTGGCTTCCTTCTGTTTAGCTGGCTCTACCTACCATGTAGATTTATGTCTGTAAAATCTTCCAGTGACAAGTTACCTAGATCCACATTGACTCTCTAGAAGGATGTTTGCCTATCCAATGAAGAGGAGTATTTTCTGGGAAATGGATACATAAAAATTCGGGTGCCTCTGACCCTTTTTTTTGTCAGCTATGGTCTTGAACTCTAGGTCTGAGCGCTGTCCCTGAGCTCTTCAGCTCAAGGCTACCACTCTACCACTTGAGTCACAATGTCACTTCGAGTTTTCTGGCAGTTAATCTGAGATAAGAGTCTCACAGACTTTCCTGCTGGGACTGGCTTTGAAGGGGGATCCTCTGATTTCATCCTCCTGAGTAGCTAGGATTGATTACATGCATGATCCACCAGTGCCCAGTTCTGATCCTTCCATTTTTAAGGTTTATAATAACATCAGTGAGCAAGCAATGAACTGCAGGAAGATAGGGTGGGATGGGAGATAAGAAGCATCTTTTGTTTTAACTCTGTGAAAGACAAGTGTTGGGTAATTAAAAAAGAGACAGGCCGGGAGTTTGGTCTAGTGGTAGCATACTTGCCTAGCATGCATGAAGATCTAGGTTTGATTCCTAGATACCACATGTTGTGCCCTGAGGAGGGGTCCCCAAAGAAAGAAGGCGTCCGAAATGCGAGGTTTATTGCGGGATACAAGCCAGGCAGGGAACTCGTCTGTTTGCACTGCACCCATAGCAGTGAGGTCGGGAGGAGTTTTAATTAGGGCTCACACAGTCTTCTTAAAGGCAAAAACCACAGATTTACAGCCACCAGGTGATCTAATGAGATAAGGTAGGGGTCAGGGGACTTTCCAGGGTGCTGGAAACTGACTGACAGGAAGTTCTCACGCAGGTTGAGTCCCATTCAACTGTCAGAGAGAGGTTTTATGGCTTGGGAAACAAATGGTATAAGTGCAATCTAATTTTGACACAAAATAGGTTAGTTCCTGGAGCTTATGGACACCTGAGCGAACAATGGCTGACTGGGGTTCAGAAGTTCCTTTCAGATAAGGCAGCTTATTAATTGTTCTCTCCTTTTTATGCAGCCTCTGGGTCCTCAGAAACCTTTTTGAAACCTCTATCTATGAGTCAAGCCGAATTTCTATTCTGCTAACTGAAGGGGAATAACTTTGGGTCTGGGGATAATTTTTCATCTCTACACCACATATACAGTACAAGCCGGACGTGGTGCTGTGGCTCAAGTGAAAGAGCTCTAGCCTTGAGAAAGCCCAAGGACAGTGCTCAGGCCCTGAGTTCAAGCCCTCGGACTGGCCAAAAAAAAAGAGAGAAACAATATTTTAAAATGAGGAAGAGAGAATGCATAGTGAAGCAGGAAAGAAGTTGCAAGACAGCTTAAAACCACAGAGAACTGAGAAAGATAAAAGAAATTTTAAAACCCCACACTTCATCCCTCATTCTCTGCGGGATTAAGAAAAAGTCAACCACACAACCACAAAGTAAGCCTGATGACCCTACTGACAGACAGAAATACTGCTATCGGATAAGGCATATATTCTGAATAAACCTTAAACCCAGTTCAGGGTTTGGTGAAGTAGTGTCTGTTCTGATATTAAGAGTTAATTCAGATGGAAAAAAATGTCACTCTTCTTTCCTGCCCTTTTTTAAAAAAATTTTTTGGTCATTCGTGTGGCTTGAACTCTGGGCCTGTGCACTGCCCTGAGCAATTCAACTCAAGGCTAGTGTCTACCACTATAGCCACAGCACCACTTCCTTTGTTATTCTTCCTACCTCAAAGAGCTACATCAAGTTTCCTTTTTAAGCCAGATCAAGTCAAGTTCTAAGAGTCTTGGGACATTATTGTCAGAGTGTCTCGGTGGAGATGGCCACAAGAGGGAGTTATGGAGAAGGGAAAAGCCTGATAAGTTCCTGCTGAGAAGCTTAAACTGCTATAATGTGCCAATGGTTCAAAAATGCTTTTAAAAAATTCACTGGTGGGGCCAGGAGTTTAGCCTACTGGTAGAGTGCTTGCCTAGCAAGCATGAAGAACTGGGTTTGATTCCTCCGTACCACATACATAGAAAAAAAGCTGGAAGTGGTGCTGAGGCTCAAGTGGTAGAGCTCTAGCCTTGAGAAAACCCAAGGACAGTGCTCATGCTTGAGTTGAAGGCCCAGGACTTGCAAAAAAAATTCACTGGGACATAATAAATTATACAGGTATCTAGGTGTTCACACAATAAAACCAAAGGAGGATATGTATAGGAGAAGATGACAAAGCTCACTAGCTATGTGCATATGATCATATAAAATAAGATTTCTCAAAACATACTGTTGTGCACTGAGAGGAGTCCCCAAAGAAAACCACTGAGATTGAGGAGTCCGAAATGCAAAAGTAAGGTTTATTGTGGGTACAAGCCCTTTTTAAAGGCAAAAATCACAGATTTACAGCCATGGGGGGGGTCAGTGAGATAAGGTAGAGATTAGGGAACTCCCTGGGCTAATGGCCCATTCAACTGTCAGAGAGTAGTTTTATGGCTTAGAAAACAAATGCCATCCCTTGAATTTACCCGAGTTTTGGTTAATTTTAACACAGACAGGTCACTTCCTGGGACTTAATGGCACAATTCTGTTTATTTAATTTATGTGCACTTTTGGGTCACTCATAGTTTATATAACAGCAATATGGTTACTACCTCAGAGTGGGGGCGCGTTTTTAGCTCCTCAATACCCCAAGAAAAGGAAACAAGAGGAGCTTTTTTGTTGCTGCTGCTGCTGTTTTTGTTATCTTTTCCTTTTGTTTTGTTTCTTTATTTGTCTTGGGGTGGGTGAAGGGATCACAGAAAAGGAACAAAGGGTGAACAAATACAGCAGTGGTACTCACTAAACACTATGTGGGAAGTGAACCACACATCTTATGGGATGGGATGGGATTGAAAAACAGAGAAACAGAGAGAAGAGGAGACATGGTTCAAAAAGAAGTGTACTCATTATCTGACTTATGTAATTGTAACCCCTCTGTATATCACCTCTACAATAACAATAAAACATATTTTTTAAAAACTGCCAGGTGGCATGGTGGCTCACACCTGTAATCCTAGCTACACAGGAGGCTGAGATTTGAGGATCACAGTTCAAAGCCAACCCAGGCAGTAAAGAACTTGAGACTCTTATCTCCAATTAATCATTAGAAAATGAGAAGTAGGCCTGTGGCTCAAGGGGTAGGTCGGTAGACTTAAGCTGAAGAGTTCAGGAAAAATGCTCAGGCCCAGGGGTGGGGCAGTAGCCTTAAGCTGAAGAGCTCAGGGATAGCTCCCAGGCTAGAGTATGAGCCCCATGATCCCCCCCCAAAAAATTGCCAACATTTCAGACAATGGAGGGCAGGATTGGCATAGTCCACACAGCCTGTAATGAAAAGCAGAATATCCACACCTGAGAGTCACAGAGGAAGCAAAACTCTGATCCTGTACTTAGTATGCCTGACCTTCATTACCTGTATCAGAGTTACATGTATTGGATGCCATGCAGGTCTGAAAGGCATAAGCCCAGGGCCCTACCCCAATCATGTGATTTTACCTGAGAAAAGGATGTGAACTGTTTGATGGGATATGAAGAACTGAGATCCACATATAGGACTGAAAGCCTCAAGTTCAGGCTTTTCAAATCACATGATTTACAGTCTTCTCATGAAGAAGCAAACTGCTGGATGGGTTCTGAATTCTCTGAGTCCCACCTCTGGAAACTATATCCCAATAAGGGCTGAGAACCCAGAGTTCAGGCTCTCCAAACCACATAATTTCTGTAGCTTCCTCTCTTTCCAGAAGATGAAGTACTGGGTTGGACCTAAATATCCCTGCTTCCAGGATCTCCATGGGCTTTCTGATGGGTGAATATGGAAGTCATGAGCTGAGACCTTTCAGACCATATGATTTACATAGCATTCTCTCTCATACAGAGGAGAAGTTGCAGAGCAGCACCTGAAAGCACTGAAATCAACAAGCAAAGTGCCTCAGTGTCTTATTCTTCCTGTCATTGCGGAACTCAGTGTTATATCAATCCCCACATACTCTGATGGACTTCAGAGATATTACTGGCACTGGGCTTGAGTTCATTTTTCACTTGGTGTGTGTGTGTGTGTGTGTGTGTGTGTGTGTGTGTGTGTGTGTGCACGCACATGCACTTCAGTCCTAGGGCTTGAACTCAGGGCCTGGGTACTGTCCTGGGACACTTTTTGCTCAAGGTTAGCACTCTGCCACTTGAGCCACCGCACCACTTCTGGCTTTTTCTCTATATGTGGCACCATGGAATCAAACCCAGGGCTTTACGCATGCTAGGAGAGTACTCTACCCCTAGACTACTCTCCTGGCCTCTATTTTTCACATTTTTATAATCTTTAAGTATTTAGACAAAGGAGTTTCCGTTCAACACAACACTTTATGAATTCCATGTGTCTTTATCAATGTTGGGCTTGAATTCTTGCTGCCCTGGGAAAAGAATTGTGAGGATTTGGGGAGTAAGTGAAAGTTTGCTTGGTACCCAGGCTATAAAGGAGAGGTTTTTTATTTTACTTTTTGGGTTATTTTTCTGTTTTCACCCTTTTGTCTTGTAAGTTTATCTGTTTTGAGGAGGGTAAGGGAAAGCATAGAAATGATGGGACAAAGGGTGAACAAATACAGCAATGATATTTTTCACTATATTGAAAATGAAATGAAGTTTGGGAGAGAGCAGGGAGTTGGGGGAGGAAACTGGGAGAAAAGGAGGGAAGAGGTGGCACTGTTCAAAAAGAAATGTACTTTTTACCTGACATATATTGTAACCCTTCTGTACATTCCTTTTTCAATAACAATAAAAAATAAAGATTAAACGCTTCTTAAAAAGAATACAGGGGAACAAAATGGTCTCAAATCCCAAGGCAAAATATTTCATGCATCTGTACGAAAATGGTGTTGGTTTGGTAAGTGGCCTGGGTGACATAAGAGAAAGTGTTGGAGGGGGTTAATCTGATCAAAGCACAGTAAATACATACAAGGTTATGTCAAAATGATACCTACCCCTTTGTACATCTAATGGATGCTTATGAAAATGTGAGAAAAAGGAGTCTAGATAAAGGTAAGCTCTGATGGCTGACAATTGCACTCATAGCTACTCAAGAGGTCGAACTCATAAGAATCACTGCTTGAGGCCAGCATAAGTGAAAATTCCAGAGATTGTGACTATTATTTTAGTTTTTTGGGACTCTGCTATCTGGAGAATTATGGTTCCATGCTAACCGAGGCAGAAAAATTTGGGAAACCACCATTGCAATTAAAAATGGCTGAGTGTAGTGATTCATCTTACATCTCAACTATAGCATGAATCATAAAAAATAGGAGATTCACAGCCCAGGATGATTTTGGAAGAATGGTACCATCCTGTTTCAAAAATAATCAGAGCAAGATTCTCTGGTATAACCCCTGTAACATACAGTTTAATAAAATGAATACAAGGAAACTGAACTATTTCTGGACTGAAAGGTCAAGGGATTAGATGAATGGAAAGAGTAATGTTGGTTAATATGGACTTAATCAATGTACTAGGATGTACTAGAAAACTTAAACAATGTGTGGGTATGGATGAGATGAGTGATTCTGATCAACATGAATTATATCCATAGACATGTTAATTTGACTCTTTTGTACAACTAATTGGAAGATAATAATTTAAAAAATTAGAGCAAATTGGCTTGAGGCATAGAAAAACACAGGGCAACATCTGCCTAGCAAAAACAAAACAAACAAAAATAACCCTGATTTCAAAGCCCAGTAATGCAAAAAAATTTTTTGGTATACTTGGTGAACTGGAATACTTTCTACATAAAATACTATCAGCCATTCCTTTATCTCTATTTAAACTGGGTTCTGAAAATATTTCTGTGAACATTGAGTATTTCTTATCTACAATATTTTTCATATGTACATTATAGGCATAGCTAAAGTAATTTTAATAATATTCTTAGTGTGTTGTGTTTTGTTTTTACTGCAAACTGTTACTTGAGGCTATACAAAAAGTTTTTAGCTCTAAACCATTTCAGATTTTTCAATTTGAGAGCCAGTTTATGAATTGTTTTTGCTTTTTTAATCTTTAAATTTAAATGTCAAGTACTAGTTTACACTTGTCTCTCAAGTATGTCATTCCACAGTGACTAAGAGTCATTGAAGTATGTTATGGGATAAGTGCTCAGATTATAAATTCATTTTGCAAGAAGATTACATTAAACAGAAAGGCTGACTTAAAATACCCAAGTAAAAATGATCTGTGTACCTTTATACCACAACATATGTGAAAAAGGAAGCAAGAATAAACTTGGTTCTCAAATACAAACCTCTAATGGAGGAAGGCCAAATATTATTCTTTTACAAAAACCTACAGAATTCATATATTTTCATCTGAAACTATGCTTTTTAAAAATTATCCACAGGCCAGCTACCTACTCAGGAAACTGAGATCTGAGGATCACAGTTCAAGGCCAGCCCAGGCATGAAAGTCAGTGAAACTGTTATCTCTAATTAACCACCAGAAAATCAACAGTGGTGCTGTGCCTCAAAGTGGTAGATCACTAGCTTTGAGCTAAAGAGCTCAGAGTTCAGGCCCAGAGTTCAAGCCGCCCCATGACAGACACATACACCCCCCCACTCCCCCATATATATATATGTATATGGGACTGGGAATGTAGCTTAGTGGGCTTAGATGTAGTGCTTGCCTAGCATGCATGAAGTTCTGGGTTTGATTCTTTAGTTCCATGTACATAGAAAAAGCCAGAAGTGGTGCTGTGGTTCAAAGGGTAGAGGGCCAGCCTTGAGCAAAAGAAGCTCAGGGACATTGTCCAGACCCTGATTTCAAGCCCCAGGACTGGCAAAAAAAATTCACAGATTTATTGACTCATAATTTTAATATCAATGCTTTTGAAAACTTACTAATACCTTATTCATGATCAAGCTGTCTAGCAAGGTGGAAGCACACAGGCAGACAAACATACACAAGTATTATATATAATACATAATATGTATGTTTCCAATCTAATTTTTTCATGATAAACTTTGAAATTTTGTTATCTTTAATCAGATATATAAAGGGGTTTCATTTCACCACATCGGTTTAGGAGTCACAGTGTAATCATTACTTCTTTCATCACTCTCCATCTATCCCAACCCCACTTAGCCTCTCAATTTTCCAAGTTCCATTTTCACTTATATAGATTGAATATTAAATCATATCTTTATAGGTACACCATAACACTTCATAAACATCATTAAAAAATAAGCTACATCCCCGGTAAATGTAAGCAATGTTCTTTCCCCCAACCCCATGCCTGCTTTACTGGCATAGTAATGTGTAGTGGAAGAGAGAATGTCAGCATGTTCACTGCCACTGCCTTCTGAGTACCCTTTCAGGGTACAGAAAGCTCATAACGGGCCTACGTGCAGTAAAGACTGAAGAGACAAAGAAGAAAAAAGGGAAAATGACACTTAGCTGCTATTTATTCAGCTAGAGTCAGTACTGGAGAGGAGCAGAAGCCTCCCATCTTCACTAAATGCTACCAGGTTAATCCAGGAGTCACACCAGAGTCCAACAAATGCCTGGGCATACTAGAAAGCTGTAGAGGAAAGTTCTAGGATCTAGGAGAGATGATTTATTTTTCACATTGCAGCTCTATACCAAATATCTCCAGTGCTGACCCCCTACATTTGAGTAGGCTAGAACTATATTGCTTGGGAAGAAATTTCTTTGAAATCTATATTTTGGTTTTTTTCATATATTTTTATTGTAATTAATAGAAGGGTTACATGATATTTGCCAGATAGAAGGTGCATTAATTCACATGGTACATTATCAAACTTCCGCAGGGTACTTATTTCGTATGACCATGTACCACTATTTCAAGCAGTTCTGAATGTTTGATATGTGGTAGGGTGTTTGAGAGGGAGTTTGCAGGGACTAATTATCTTTAAGTAATTGTACAAAAGGGTTTCAATTCAATCTATCAGCTTATGAGTCCAATGCATTTTGATTAATCTCTCCCCTTCTACAGTTCTCTCCCTTCTCCACCAACCCCAGCTATTTCAATGTATATATGTGAAAATGGAACTCAGTTGCTTGGAATACCAAGAAGTAAGTTATTACTAGCAGTTATTGTTAAAATCAAAATTTCAGCTTTATTTATTTGTTTATTTGGCCAGCCCTGGGGCTTGAACTCAGGGCCTGGGCACTATCTTTGGACACTCTTTGCTCAAGGGTAGCCCTCTGCCACTTGAGTCACAGAGCTACTTCTGGCTTTTTTCTGAGTACATGGTACGGAGGAATGGAACACAGGGCTTTGTGCATGCTAGGCAAGCATTCTACCACTAGACTACGCTTCTGGCCCTCAGCTTCAGTTTTTGCACGTGGATTTTTTTTGGTCCCCAGGATTTAAGGCATTTTGGTGCCTCTTACAGAAACAGAGGAGAAATCAGGGATAACTTAAGAGAAGTTCCCTGGACAGAAGTTGCTAGGGAGAAGACAGTATTATTAAGCAAAAGATGACTAAATTTTCAACATAATTCTAAATCTACTAAGTAGTTGGTATACTCACCAGGAATCTCCTGTTAACTCGGAGGTCAGGTCAAGTAGCTCTGCAGGCATTGCTAGGCCAGCTGCTCACGGGTGGATGTGGCTCACAGCTTGCCTGGGCTGTTTAGTCTGGGCTTGTAACTGGCTTCACTGCATGCTTCCTTGCCAACTAGGAGGCAGTGCCGCTGAAAGTGGAGCTTAACAACCAAATATCCATGGTAGGCCAAGTTCATCAAGGATTTTTCATAATACATTTTCTTTTCACAGAGAGTAAAACCAAAAGGGGACATCTGAGATTGAGAACTTGGCAAGCTTCTGGATTTGTTCATCACTTAAGTGTGGCTGCTTTGTGGATTTACTGGCCACATCCAGTTAGGTTTTGTTTTTCTTTTGTGTAAGTGAACAAAACATCATCTCTTTCTTTCAACACTCTCTGCTTGTCATTTTGCCACTTCTCAATTTCTGATTCAACATTTCTGTACACAGTCAAGTTTTCTCTTATAATAATGCTGGACATTAATTCTGCTTTTAATTTTCTGTGAATATCATGGATACAATCAGTCATCTGGAGTCTGCTTATGCATGTTCAACAACCAAAGAAATTTATTTCCCAAGAAGGAAATTATTTGCTGTACATGAAGGATTTGCTCTCTGGCTGATCAGGTTTCACTATCTCTTATGCTGGTCTTAGAGTCATGACCAAAGCTAATCAGACAAGTCATTTCCTGCTAGCACTCTGAAACCAACCTGGCATTTCCAATATCCAAATTGCTTTCATGGCCTTCAGTACTCACAATGTATATGAAAAAGCAGTTGAAAAGCAGTTGAGAGAAACTATGGTTACAAAAGTCCCCTGACCCGATTCTGGGGGTCTGATTTGTCCTTTTAAAAAGAGCTAAAAGAGAGGCCAGGAGTTTGGCCTAGTGGTAGAGTGCTTGCCTAGCATGCACGAAGACCCAGGTTCAATTCCTCAGTACCACATACAAAAAAAGCCAGAAGTAGTGCTGAGGCTCAAGTGGTAGAGCTCTAGCCTTGAGAAAGTCCAAGGACAGTGCTCAGGCCCTGAACTCAAGCCCAGGACTGGCAAAAAAAAAAGCGTGGAAAGAGAGCCTTTAGGAGACTGTATGCTGAGTCTGTGGAAGAAATTAGGTGAGGAGAGGGGAGACATCCATGCATGGTATGTCAGCTAGGGGCTAACAGGTAGAGCTTTACTCAGAGAATATACACAAGATCAGATTGGGTCTTTCATTGCCCTTTTGCAGCTGAGTTCAGGGAAGGAGGAAGGGGAAGATGGCACTCATACATTTGCAGTGTTTATTATTGACTAAAGTGGGGGAGAAAATTAGTTGGGATTCTTTCCTAGAAGCTTTCATAATTACACTTGACTTGTCAGGGAAAATGATGATTCCATAATAAGTGATCCTATATAACAGAATTGTTAGTATGCATCACTAACTCTCCAACCCCCTACCATGTACCTATTTCTTTGCTAATGGTACTTTAAAATTTCAACTTCACACCTGGTAATTTTGACTTAGTTCTGTAATCCTAACCACACATGAAGCTCAGTCCTGCAGTATTACTGTTTGAGGCCAACCCAAGCAGAAAAGTTTGCCAAAAACTAACCAGAAAAACACAGGACTAGATATTTTGCTCAAGTGCTAGAGCATGAGCTTAGCAGAGCCAGGCCCTGAGTTCAAATCCTGTGTTTTCAAAACATAAAATAAGTAAATAAATTAAAAAAGGGGGCCGGGATTGTGACCCTAGACTGCTCATCTAGCATGCATGAAGCCCTGGGTTTGATTCCTCAGTACCACATACACAGAAAAAGCCAGAAGTGGTGCTGTGGCTCAAGTGGCAACATTTTAGACCTGAGCAAAAAGTGTCCAAGTATAGTGTCTAAGCCCTGAGTTCAGGCACCAGGACTGGCAAAAAAAAATAAAATAATAAATAAATAAATAAATAAATAAATAAATAAATAAAGGAAAAATCCAACTTCTCAATGTCAAATCATATAAACACTCTCCCAACCTACAAAATGCAAAATCATGTTATGTGCTGGTGGCTCACACCTGTAATTCTAACTATTCAGTGGGGCTGAGGGCTGAGGATCCCGGTTCAAAGCCAGCCAGGGCAGGAAAGTCCATGACATTCATCTCCAATTAGCCATCAAAGAGCCAAAAGTGGAGCTATGACTCAAGTGGTAGAGTACTTGACTTAAACAAAAAACTTAGGGATTATACTCGGGCCCCAGGTCTAAGAAACACAAAATATAAAATCTTATAGAAGCCAGTGAAATTCCATTGTTTATTATACATTCTGTCATCAATCTACATAGTTATATAAATATTTTGCTTAATATAAAATCTTATAGAAGCCAATAAAATTATATTATTTACTATATACTCTATAATCAATCTATTTAGTTGTGTAAATATTTTGCTTAAATTCCAAATTTAAATATATACTTCAGAATTTACTACATTTTGATAGTCTTCCCCACAGCTTAAATTTTAACACATTTGGTTATTAAAATTTCTCTCAAGCTGTAAACAGTTTAGCATTAAGGGTTTGTTTTTGTGATTCCCAAAATTGGCCAGGCTTAGTGCTTCTGAAAAATTAACATGACTGAACCAGGCCGTAATCCTTGCTACTCAGAAGGTTAAGATCTGAGGATGGAGGTTCAAGACCAGTTGGGCCACTAAAAATCGTGAGACCCTTATCTCCAATTAATCACTAGACAACAGGAAGTGGAACTGTGGCTCAAGGAGTAGGGCAGTAGCCTTGAGCTGAAGAGCTCAGGGAGAGTGCTCAGGCTAAGAGTTCAAGCCCCATGAGCCCCCCCCCCAAAAAAAATTAGCTTGATTGGCTGGGAGTTTGCACAAAGACCCAGGTTCTACTCCTCGGTACCACATACATAGAAAAAAGCTGCAAGTGGTGCTATGGCTCAAGTGGTAGAGCGCTAGCCTTGAGAAAGCCCAAGAACAGTGCCCAGGCCCTGAGATCAAGGCCCAGGACTGGCAAAAAAGTAGTATTATTTTTAATAGCCAGAATGTATTCAAGTAACTACCACTATCTCCTATCTATGTCCTTCTCATTGTAATATAAGTGAACAAATAAATATTTGTTCTATTGTCCTTTGACCATAATATGAAGTCTCTATTTTCCATAGCCTGACAATTATGCCTATTTGGGGATGATATGTGCTAGCACCGGAGCATAAACTCAGGTCCTGGGTCTGTCCCTTAGCTTTTTTTGCTCAAGGATAGTGCTCTATTACTTGAGTCACAGCTCCACTTCCAGGTTTTTAGTGGTTAATTGGACATAAGAGTCTAACTTTGCTGCCTAGGCTGGCTTTGAACATTGATGCTTTTATCTCAGCCTTCTGAGTAGCTAGGATTACCAGCATGAGTCCAGTGCTTAGTCATTCCTGCATATTTTAATATTAATTTCTAAGAAGTTCTGGTCCCAAGAAAATAATTTCTAAGGCAATATATTTTGGTGCTTCCAAAGACAAAGGATAGGATTATGTGAATATAGTGTATGTCTTTCTTCCACATAGGATTTTGAAGGTCGTTTCAGTTTGTTACTTTTATACTTACGTGGTCATTATTTCTTGTTTTGTGAACGGTACTTATTAGATTCTGGACACTTTTACAAAACTGTTATGTGTGACTCAGTAAAACAGCATTACTTTAAAAATTTCCTTCTTACTTGGGAAATGGTTTAATTTTGACATTCAAAGTAAATGTGAATATAATGTTTTTTTCCTGTACGTTTTATAACAATTTACCATAGGTAAACCAATTTACCATAGCTCAACCAATTTAACAAAAGGATTACATGTATTTGATGCAGTGGATTATACAGATTGCATTTAGGCACTCAGGACATTAATAAGAGGAAAAACAAAAACCAGTGGCTATGTTATACTGAATTCTCAGCTTATTACTTTCAGTTATAAAAACATCTATATAGAATTTGTAACTTTAAAAATATTATATTAATAACCTATATTTTGAAACCTGTCAGATAAAATAAAAATTCATAGACATAATAGTAAAAATAGCATCCAGCTTGCTACAAAATAGTAACATTAATTTTCTATACCATATTATAATGTTATCACTGCCGTAAAACTACAAAACATATATGTATGCATATATATGCATATATATACAGATCCTACTCAAACTATTCTTCATTAAACCTATACTTTCATAGTACTTAATTTTCAATCTTCCTAAAAGGCTTATAAAAATGTACCAAAACCCTAAATATTAGTTGCTGATAGTAAATTGGCAGTTGAATAAAAGATAAATTTGACAAATGCTCTAGTGAAAGTCACAATATACTTCAGTAACATTTTCATTTCTCAGAGATCTTTGTAATTCAGTATGCTTGAGGATTAGGTACTACCTTAGAAAGGATGAAATTTACTATATCTGAGTCAACACCTTGGTGCACTTTAAATATTTGCCTCACTAAGTTCTGAACACTTCTTTGTCATCTAAGTAACAGCTGGAAAATTATGTTTGCTTGCCCCTGTACCATCCTTCTACCCACAGGGAAAACAATAGCTAAATAAATTTTAATTTGCTCCCCTTTTCTTCCAAAGTGGCATTTATTTACCCTTGGAATTTCAATACATTTATTTGAAAAGTTTGATATTTCATAATCACCCATCTCGACAATGAAATAGCCAAAGAGTTTCAAAAAATGAATCCATGTTTCTTATACAATTGCAGCCCAAAATGTTATACATAGCAAAACTTCAGATGCTGGGCATGTGGCTTAGCGGTAGAGCGCTTGCCTAGCATATATGAAGCCCTGGGTTCCATTCCTCAGTACCACATACACAGAAAAAGCCACAAGTGGAGCTGTGGCTCAAGTGGTGGAGTGCTAGCCTTGAGCAAAAGAAGTTCAGGGACAGTTGTCAGGCTCTGAGTTCAAGCCCCAGAACTGGCAACAGACAAAAATGTTAGAGGTATTGCATTGAAAAGGATTGTGTATTTCATAATTTTAAAAGACAAAATAAGGTGTTACTGACTCTTTATACTAAACAGTTTGCTATAAAGCTGATGGATAGAAGCAAGTTCTCTCTCTGGATCAGCCCTCAACAGTGTTTCATCAGCTGAAGAAAGATGTGGGAGGGTCGAATTCATTTTTTCATGCACAAGAAAGAAGTCAAACTAAACACTATTAGTGTGTTTTCACTATTTACCATCACCCAGATTGGCTATGTCATCAATCACCGGGCATGGTTGATGCCTCCTTGATAACAAACTTCTCTGCTTAGTTCAAAAAGGGACCTCCCATGGGCTCAAAGCAATGCCCAAGGTTTGTCTGAAACTATTTCTTGCAGGACAAGAGAGCAGATCTGAGTAGCTGTGCTCTATTACAGATAGGTTTAGCACTAGATGTTTCGTGATGATATTAAAGAAACAAGGGTGATGATAGGGCTATCGGGGAAGAAAAGGCCAAGGAAAGATCAGAAGAATCTTTACTTGCCTCCTCCTGCTTCTTTATCCTGGTGATGGTCTCTCCAGAGGGTCAGGTTGCCTTACAGTAACAGCATGATGAGTGTGGAGTCCTTATAGGAATGCTCATTTCATGAGTCCAGCTCAGCTATGAGCAGGCTAAGAGACAGGTCTGCTCAGGTACATTCTGGAACATGTAGCAGAACACAGAGAAGCTGAGGGCCAGGCCCTCAGATTGACTGAGTGACTTACTGATTTCAAAGGCTTCCTTGTAAGCTGCTTTTGAAGCTTCAACCATGCCTCTGCCAGGTAGCGGTAGTGAGCACCTTTCATTTTCAGATAAAACACCTTACTCTCATACTGGAAATGATGGCAGTTCTTTTTTTTCCCCTCCTGTCCTGGAGCTTGAACTCAGTGTCAGCGTATTTGTCCCTGAGCTTCTTTTACTCAAGGCTAGCACTCTACCACATGAGCCACAGTGCCTCTTGTGGCTTTTTCTGTATATGTAGTACTGAGGAATGAAACCCAGGGCTTCATGCATGCTAAGGAAGCCCTCTACCACTAAGTTGCATCCCCAGTCCTTCTTAATAAAGAACTTACTGAGCAGAATCAGGACATCATTGCAAACAATCTCCCACTCCTTCTGAAACTTCCTCCAGTACACTTTAATTTTCTCCCATTTCTTTTTGTTTCCACCAGCCATGGTCTTCTGCACTATGCTACTAATTGCCTTCCTATATGATCAGGTGGCATTAGCTACATTCCTGTAGGCCACCAAGAGAAAATTTCAATCTTCAATGGAGAGAAGTTCATTCTGCTATGTCATCAAATTCTCCTTCCAGTAATCTGATTTCATGGTGTAGGCCATGTCATTGTAGCATTACATCTGCTTGGCCCGCCATACCAACTGAAGCAGCTGCTCTTTTTATATAATATATATATTGTTATTTAAAGGTGTTGCACAGAGGGATTTATCTGATGTTATATACATCAGATAAAGAGTAGAATCTTTTTTGTGGGGCGGGAGAGAAAACGTCACTCCTTCCCTTTTTTTCCCCTAGTTTTTCCCTTTCATCTGCACCCACAAGATCATTTTCAACATAATGTCTAGTAAGTATCCCTGCTGCATTGGTTCATTCTTTGTCCCATCATTTCTGTGATCCCCTCTTACCTTCCCAAAGAGGTAAACACACAAACAAGACCAAAGGAAATGAAAAGAAAGAAGCAACAAAGAAAACAAAACCTCTTATTTCCACTTCCTAGAGTTCATTTCAGTATTATTTTGTATGGTCAGATGCACATAGCTATTGTGAAAATCCTCTTTTGGTCTTGCTCTGTGTGAATGTCTAGGGACTTGAATAATTTATCATGTTTCCGTGTATTTTTTCTTTTCCTATCCACGGTGTTTACTTATAGATTTATAGGTACATTCTAGTTGCCACAAATGAGGGAACTCATGCCACCTATGTTTCTTTGGCTCTGGCTTACTTTGCTAAATATAATTTTTTCCAAGTTTTTCCATTTCCGTAGGAATGGTACAATATCATACAGAGTACATTCCATTGTAGATGGAGAGAGAGGGGGGGAGGAGGGAGAGGGAGAGAGAAATCACATTTTTTTATCCATTTGTCAACTGAGGAACATTTGAGTTGATTCCAAATCTTGGCTATGGTAAACAATGCTGCGATGAACATAGATGTGCTGGTATGTTGGGGTTTTTAGTCCTCGGTCCCTCCCGACCCGCAAGAGGGACAGAGAGAACACACCCCGACCAGGACGAGCCGAGAAAGGCTCATCGGAGGACAATCAGACGCATCAGGGAGACCGGTCAAGACAGGAACTCGTTTATTGAGGAAGTACTTTCAGCTAATATAGGGTACAGTAGCCTATCAGCACAAAGGTGGGCAGGGTGGGGGGAGGTAGGTAAAGAAGGGGAATCAGGTGCTGTCTGAGAGGGCAGAAGGGTTCAGGGCTTATCCCAGAGGTAGCCTTACTTTACATTACAAACCACAGCCAAGCCTTCCAACCAGGTGACAGGCAGGTTGGGTTCCAAAACCAGGAAATGAGCACTGGGCCACGAGGTAGGCCTCCTTTTCTACAGCATAGGTTTCTATTTCCCTGATGTGAGTGCCCCACCCTGGTAGCTTTTTTTTATGGCTTTGTGTGTCTTCTATTGAATAAATGCCCAGGAGTGGAATTGTTGGCTCATAGGATGGTCTTGAGGGGCCTTATACTGCTTTCCAAAACAGTTGAAAAAGTTTGCATTCCCATCAACAGTCACATTGCTGCCAGTATCTGTAATTGTTTGTTTTCATGATAATGGCAATTCTAACTGGGGTAAAGTACAATCTCAGTGTTGTTTATATTGTTTTGATTTGCATTTCTTTTTTTCATATATTTTTATTGTAATTAATAGAAGGGTTACATGATTCTTGCCAGATAGATGGTGCATTAATTCCCATACATTGATACCCTTTCACATGTCTTGGTCCCCATTTCCCTCCCCCCGCCCCCTGCCCTCATCTTGTTTTCCCCCGTTCCCTATCCAATTTCAAATAACCAAATACAAATATATCCGATATATCAGGTAA
Source organism: Megascapheus bottae (assembly GCF_031878675.1). Classification (NCBI taxonomy): domain Eukaryota; kingdom Metazoa; phylum Chordata; class Mammalia; order Rodentia; family Geomyidae; genus Megascapheus; species Megascapheus bottae. The sequence goes on along the minus strand of NC_143547.1, from coordinate 35,138,055 downwards.
CAAAGTGAGATACTGTAACAATATGAGATAACCAAGGGACAGCAAAAGAGATGAGAGTAACATAGTACATTAAGAACAACAATCATTCATTATATGGCTTATGTTTCTATATCCTAGAGATCCTTTCATTTAGCGTCCTACTATATGGCCTTTTGTATCAAGGTTTTGCTCTATTGCAAATCTCTTCTAGGAGAGCCCAAAGTTTCTACTGATTATGACAAAAGAGGGAAACTATTGAGCCTAAGTTCCTTTGAGTCTGGCTTACTTCACTTAAAATATTTTTTTCTAAGTCTTTCCATTTCCTACCAAATAGGGCAATGGCATTCTTTCTGACAGCAGCATAGAATTCCATTGTGTACAAATACCACATCTTGTTGATCCACTCATCAACTGAGGGACATCTGGGTTGGTTCTATGTCTTTGCTATGGTAAATAGTGCTGCAATGAACATTGTTGTGCTGGTGGATTTAGTATGTCTTTGTTTCTGGATGATTGGGTAAATGCCAAGTAGTGGAATTGCTGGGTCATAGGGGAGCTCTATGTTTAGTCTTTTGAGGAACTGCCATACTGCTTTCCATAGTGATTTGCATTTCTTTTGTAGCCAGTGATAGTGGACATTTGTTCATGAGTCTATTGGCGATTCTTACTTGTTTTTCTGAGAAGTCTCTCTTTAAGATTTTAATACATTTATTAATGGGGTTGTTGTTTCTTTGAGAGTTTATTTCTGGGAGGTTTAAAGGGTTTTTTTTGTTTTTTTAGCTCTACAGCCTCTTCAACAAATGATACTGGCAAAACTGGCTTTCCATATGCAGAACACTGAAAGTAGATTCTTATATATTGCCTCCACTAGAATCAATTCAAGATGGATCAAAGACTTCAATATTAGGTCAGCTACCATGAAAATAGTACAAGAATTGACAGGGAAAACAGTTAGGGATCTAAGCATGATTGGAAACTTCCTCAGTAAAGATTCAGCATCACAACAAATCAAAGGAAGATGGAATAAATGGGAATGTATCAAATTGAAGAATTTCTGCATGGCAAAGAACATAGCTAATAAAACAAATAATCTACAGAATGGGAGATTTTATCAGCTGCTCTTTGTCCCCAAAGTAGTCAGCTGCTCAGTTTCTCCTGGTGCTGGCACCACATTCAAATCCCACTCCTGAGCAGGAGCTCATGCATACTGGCTCCCAGGCTCACCCAGGCTGGGAGGCAGTGCTGCTCTCATCCTCTTAGTCGCTTGGCAGGAACACAGTGTATTCCTTCATTTTTATAAATGCATATTAGTTGTATAAATTTTACCATTGTGATATTTCCATAATCATATAATGTGCTTTGACCAAATTCCTTCCTCAATAAATAGATTTAAGTAAATGAGTAGCTCATAAAGGACAGCTCTGAAATTAAAAATAAATAGGCTTTATGCCCTCACTTCTATTTAAACTTGCTGGACATAGTAATATTGTGGATGGCAGGTTAGACTAATATACATCAGCACACTTCTGCAACTGGCTTACCACAAATAAAGCATATTCTCTTAATTAAGATGAAAAGGATGAGTAAAATTATATTTCTGAATTTTGTTCTCAAAGCAGGCATAGATTTGACTCAATATACGACAGTAAGGGAATTTCTTTAAAGGGAGCTCCTATGTTGATATGCACAAAAGAAGAAAGATACACAGTGATAATCCATGCAGTTCTCTTATTGAAAGATGACAGCATATTTCTACTCAATTAAAATGCAGCAAACACTTTACTTTGAGCCAATGAGAGCTCTTATTGAAGAGGTTGCAACTGAATTTCTTCTTCTCTTTTTATCTGTATTACAATTTTGAGACTGAGTAGCTAGTCATTATCAGATTATGTTCAATTATGTTCAAAAGACCTATATTTCCCCAAGAAGAATTACTTTATATTATTTTTTCTGGAACAAAATGTGTCATGGCAATAACATGGAACAAGAAAGACAGCATCAGGATGGTGACAGGAAGCAAACGTAGGCATTGAAGATATTAAGATGAAAAACACCCTCAAAGGTTAGATTAAGTGGTATAAACCCTGAATTTCTTATTCTGCCTTTTGGCAAGAAAACATTTGTTTTTCATGACCTCAGGGAATCAAAATTTCTCTACACAAACACAGACACACACACACACACACACACACACACATATGAAATTGTATTTTTTTGTATCTGGTACCTGCTTAAGGTACAGGCTCACACCTGTAATCCTAGCTACTCAGGAGGCTGAGATCTAAGGATCATGGTTCAAAGCCAGCCTGGACACAAAAGGACCTGAGATTCTTTTTTTTTTCTTGCTTAAAATGGTTTTATTTCTAGCAATAAATGTGTATGCACCTTTTCATTACTATTGTGGTAATAGTGGGTTTTTTTAAAAAAAAGGACTTAGGGACTGGGAGCTTGGCCTAGTGGTGGAGTGCTTGCCTAGAATGCACGAAGACCACATACATAGAAAAAAGCCGGAAGTGGTGCTGAGGCTCAAGTGGTAGAGCTCTAGCCTTGAGAAAGTCCAAGGACAGTGCTCAGGCCCTGAGCTCAAGCCCAGGACTGGCAAAAAAAAGACTTAGCTGGACATGGTGGCTCAGGTCTATAATTCCAGCTACGAGGTAGAGAACAAGAGGATAAAGTTCAAGATCCCAGTTTTGTGGGGGGAATAGGCATACCACCCTCCCAGGCAAAAATGAGCTCCTATCTGAAAAACAATGAAAGCACAAGGGGCTTGGGGTATGGCTCTGGCAACAGAACATGCCAGGTGCTGAGTTTAAATCTTACTAACCACCAAATAAATGAAATAAAAGGTAGACGCAATAACTTCTGATTCTTCCATCTCATTTGATTATTTTACCATAATATGTCCATGTCTTCATGAACTGGAAGCAAACATTCCATGCCACTCAATCAACTTAATATTAGAACCCCTTTGCCCATGAGCAGTAACACAAGAGCAAAGCCAAGACCACGCCAACACAAGTGTGAGGGAACCCAGCATTCCTGAGCAGCTCCTCAAGAGATTACAAACACTGACTGCAGAAACAGTATCTTTTGCACTTGTGCATTTGTGTTTGTGTGTACAAGTCCCAGGAGTTGAACTCAAGACCTGGGCACTGTCTGTAAGCTTTTTTTGGTCAAGGCTGGTGCTCTACCACTTGAGCCTTGGCTCCACTTCCAGCTTTTGGGTGATTAATTGGAGATAAGAATCTCAAGGACTTTCCTGTTCTGGCTGGCTTTGAACTTCCAGATCCTCAGATCTCAACCTCCTGAACAGCTAGAATTACTGGCATGAGCCCCAGATGTCTAGCCAGAAGCACTAGTATTTTCAAGTCAAGTATTTTCAAACACATGTCGTAAAGTTGTCTTAAATACAAAGAGCCACATTATAAGTAAATGCTGAAAATTTTTCTAATGGAAGGACCTAAGATTCTTATCTCCAATTAACCTCTAGAAAATGGGAAGTGGGGCTTGGCTCAAGGGTAGGGTGGTAGCCTTGAGCTGAAGAGCTCAGGGACAGCGCCCAGGTCGAGTTCAAGCCCCATGACCCACAAAAAAAAGAAATACATTAACTTTATAATATCAGAGGAGAGCGGGATCATTTGCAAATGCCATTTTGATAGAATTTTCTAAGCGCTACACTTATTTTGAAATTTGCTAATTTGTATGTATTTTATAAAAGTTTTAGAAAATATGTTATGTGAATGCATCCCTTTTCCAGTGGATAGCTTATGTATATTTTTTGTGGTGTGTTACCTTTCTATACTCTTGATAGACTCCTTTGCAGGGCTGAAGACTTTTAGATTGCTATAATGCAGTTCATAGATTTTTGCTTTTGTTTCCTGTTGTGTTTGAGTTCATGTCTGGAAAATATTTGCCCAATCTAATTTCCTGGAAATTTTCCCTTATGTTTTCTTTAAGGATTTTCAAAGTTCCAGTTAAGCCATTTTGAGTCATTTGTTGTATTTAATGGGAGAAAGTAGACTAATGTTAATTTCTGACTATGGATTTCTAAATTTGTTGACATGGCTTACTTAAAATATTCTTTTTCTAAGTGTATTTTGCATCTTTTCAAAATTCAATTGTCTATCCTTGAATATTTTTACTTCTAGTTTCATTCCTCTGTCCCATTGACCTACAAATCTAGATTTGTACAAATACCTGGTTTTATGATGATCACAACTGTGTTGTAATAAATTATTTTATAATTATTTTGCCAGTCCTGGGGCTTGAACTCAGCATCTGAACACTGTCCTTGAGCTTTCTCAAGGCTAGCCTCCTACCACTTGAGCCACAACACAACTTCTGGCCTTTACTTTGCATTTCGTACATGCCAGACAGCATTCTACCAGTAGGACACGCTCCCGGCCCCTATAATTTTAATATTAGATATATTTTACTAATTTGGTAAAATGTATTCATAGTTATTTTGTTTGGTAGCTATTGTAAATTGGTCTGCTTCCTTGATTTTTATCAGATAATTCATGATTTGCCTGTGGCGACAAAAATAAATTTTGTGTGGTGGTTTAGTATTCTATAATTTTAATAAATTCTCTTAGTACTTCTGACAGTATAAATGGATATTATATAATATGCTATCATCTGCAAAAAGTGGCGACTTGACTTGTTCTTTTCTAAAACTTATGCTTTCTCTGAGCTTCTTTGTTCAATGCTGGCACTCTAGTACATGAGCCACAGCTCCACTTGCAACTTTCTTGGTAGTCAATTTGGAGATAAGAGTCTCAAAGACTCTCCTGTGCAGGCTGGTTTCAAGCTGCAATCATCAAATCTCAACCTTCTGAGAAACTAGGATTACAGGTGTCAGTCACTGGTACCTGGTTTCTTGTGATATTTTCTTAATCTTAAAATTTGTTTGGTTGTGTATCCATTTTTGTTTGTTTCTATGCACTTTATTTCTTCTTGATTTCATCCTGGATTTCCTTCAGTTTTTCAAACATAAGTTGTTTAATTTCCATTTATCGGTGCAGTTTCCAAGTATTCTTGTTGTGGACTTATTTGCAGTATGGTTCAAAAAGCTATTTAGTAGCCTGAAGTAAACAAAACTTCGATGTGATATTTTTGGTGTCTTATCATGTGATCTGTCCTAGTAAATGCTCCATGTGCTAGGGGTGTGTATATTTGACAGCTGTTGGGTATAAAGTTACATAGGTATTTGTTCGGTATTATTTGATGTGAAATGTGTTGCCTATTTCCTTATTGCTTTTCTGTCTGAATGATATGTCAATTGCTTAATGTGGGATGTTAAAATCATCATCTATTTTTGTATTGGCGTCCATCTCCCTCTTTAGAACTGTTAGTATTTGCTGCATGTGTGTAGGAACTTTGATGTGTGGATTAAATATGAATTTAGAATTATTTCTTTTTTCTGAATCGTATCCAATGTTAATAAGTAATGACTTTCTTGTGTTTTATTTTTACTGTTATTTAATGTCTATTTTATTTTATATAAGCACAGCTATACCTGCTTTATTGAATTTCGTTTGCATGGACTACCATTCAATGCATTCCCTATCCATCTATGTATCCTTAGAGGTGATCATCTTTAAGCAACATCTACTCTAGTTAATATAGATTTTATCTGGAAAAGTCACATCATAAACATTAAAAGCCTTGGTCAACAGGTACCGTCTTTCTATGGCCATTTGGTACCTTTATAATTTTTATGGTGGTTCTGTTTTTCTCCCTCTCCTATAGACTTTATTTGTGGCTAAGTGGAATGCTCTAGAAGTGTTTTGAATCCTTAATTATATTTTTTTGGTTTATCTACTCTACATTTTTGATTTGTAGTTTGCCAATAGTTCTGCAAAATATCTTTTGTTGATAGTAAACTATTTCAAACTGACAGGATCATATAGTTTTAAATTAAAGAAGATAAATTTCACAAAGAGAAAATTAAATATTAAGAAAACTCTGTACTTGGGCCGGGAGTTTGGCCTAGTGGTAGATTGCCTGCCTAGCACGCACGAAGACCCGGGTTCGATTCCTCAGCACCACATACATAGAAAAAAAAACGGAAGTGGTGCTGAGGCTCAAGTGGTAGAGCTCTAGCCTTGAGAAAGTCCAAGGATAGTGCTCAGGCCCTGAGCTCAAACCCAGGACTGGCAAAAAGAAAAATCCATTGGAACCATATCAATAAATTGTCTCCCCCCCTTTAAAAAAAAGAAAACTCTGTACTTGAAGGGCTGGGAGTGTGGCTTAGTGGTTATAGTACTTGCTTAGCATGAACAAAGCCCTGGGTTTGATTCCTTGGCACCACTTACACAGAAAAAGCAGGAAGTAGCACTGTTGCTCAAATGGTAGAGTGAGGGCTAGGAGTTTTCCTAGTGGTAGAGTACTTGCCTAACATGCGTGAAGGTTCTGGTTCAATTCTGGTACCACAACATAGAAAAAAATCCAGAATTGGTGCTCTGGCTCAAGTGGTAGAACTCAATCCTTGATAAAGCTCAAGGACAGTGATCAGGCCTAAGTTCAAGTACCAGGACTGGCAGGAAAAAAAATGATAGAGTGCTAGCCTTGAGCACCGAGAGGCTCAGGGAGAGTGCCCAGGCCCTGAGTTCAAGCCTCAGGAGCAGAAAAAAAAGAAAACTCTGTACTTGAATAGTATTCTTCTACATGTTGAATTTTTTTATATATTTGCTTGACATGACTATGTGAATTGTTTTTGCCCATTCTGGGGCTTGAACTCAGGTCCTGCCCTTGAACTTTCTCAAGGCTAGTGCCCTATCCCTCGAGCAACAGCACCAGTTTTGGGTTTTTCTGTGTGTACAGTACTAGGCAAGCCCTCGACAGCTAGACCACACTCCTGGCCCTGTGTGGTTATTTTTTTTATCTGGCTTTGCACCCATGAATTATCTGCCTCCACTTTTTCAGTAGCTTGGAACATTCTAACATGCCTAGTTTTTATTCATTTCAATTCCTGATTAATACGTCTTAATTACATGTTTATGTGATTCAGCATGAGCTCTAATTTTATGAGATTCAGCATGAACTCTATTTTACATTTAAATTTATATAGTGATATGTGAACAATGATTTTTTAATTATTTTGTATCACATAATCTATACATGTATATTCTGAAAATATTCGATTAAACTCATGTAGTGAAAGTTTTATGATTACTTTATTACTCAAACTTCAATATCCTTTCTTCTATCTTTTTGGAATGCACAGTACAGAGTGGCTTTCTGTGATCATCATACTGTATGATGAACTAAAATTAATGAGGAAAGTTTAATTTTCCCATTAACACTCCGAACTGCTGCCTCAGCGGGTGCTAATCCCAATTCTGCTCTAAGATGATATGAGACCTTATGTTTTTTTTTAAATTCCATATGTGGGAAAAGATCACATGGTACTTGGATTGTTTTGCCTGATTTATTTCACATTAGCATAAATGTCTTCTGTTGCATGCCATCAAAAATTATATTTCATTGTTGTATATATGGAAAGTATTCTGTTAATATGTATGTGTGCACCCATATTTGTGTGCATGTATAGAAAGACAGGTAACTGGAAAAATTAGCTAAGGAAAAGAGCTGGTAGGTCAGATTTCGGAGAGAACTGATTCCTCTCAGCCTATGTACTTATCTAATTTCTGAGCAAAAACAGAACCAGTCCTATTACATACATATATATGTGTGTGTGTGTGTGTGTGTGTGTGTGTGTGTGTGTGTGTGTGTGTGTCTGTGTGTCTGTGTGTATGTATGTATGTACACATGTAAAAATGGAACCAGTCATATATACATATATATCCATGTATGTAATACCTATGTTTCCCATGGTTATGCATGTATTTGGAAGGTCTGTTTATTCAGATGTGGGGCTTGCAAGTCCAAATATGTAGGGCAGACCTGTGGCCTGGGAATTCTAAGAACAGGAAGTGATGCTAGAGACTTATTTTATGGTGTCACGGATGGTCTTGCTCCTGCTAGGCAAAGTCTCTGTTACTGAGCTCTCTGATGTTGCAGTCTTTTATTTCTGATGTTCTTTTGAGACAGGGACTTACAGTAACCTACACTGACCTCAAAATTATGAATCTCCCTGCATTAATTTCCCGAATGCTGGAACCCTAATACACTGTTGTTGTGAATATAAAGTAATACAACCTCTATATTCAGACCAACAGTGCATTAGGGTTCATTTCCCCAAACATTGCCACCGGAATTTTTCCCTATTCTTTATAAAGGTCATTCCTGCTGCGGTGAGATGGAATATCAGTGTTGTTTAGTTTTAGTTTTGTGCCAGTCCTGGAGATTGAATTCAGTACCTGGGCACTGTCCCTGATTTTTGTGCTCCAGGCTAGCGCTCCACCAGTTGAATCACAGATCAATTTCTGGCTTTTTGATGGCTAATTGGACTTAAGAGTCTCACAGACGTTCCTGCCTATGCTGACTTCAAACTGAGATCTTCAGATCTTAGCCTCGTAATTTGCTAGGATTACAGTGCACAGCTTATCAGTATTCTTTTCATTTGCATTTGCTTTATGGCCAGAGATACTGAGCTATTTTCCATGTGTTTTATCAGTTCTGAGAAGTCTCTATTTAGCTTCTTTGCTCATTTATTAATTGTATTATTGATTCTTTGAGGGTTTCGTTTTTGGAACTCTTTGTTTATTTTGGATATTAGGCCCTTAAAGCACATAGCTAGAAAAGATCATCTCCCATTCTGTAGGCTGTTTTAGTTTAGTAACTATGTCCATTATTTTGCAGAAACTTTTTAGCTTGATGTAATCACATTTGTCAGTTCTTCTATTTGCTGAGCCTCTGGAAGTCTGAAGAGTTCTAGAAAATTCTTGCCTATGCCAATAAATTCTAGTATTTCTTCTACTCTTTCTTGTTGTCGTTTCAAGGTTTCAGGACTTACATTAAGGTCTTTGGTCTATTTTGAATTAATATTAATGTAGGGTGACAGATAAGGATGCAGTTTCAATTTTCTGTATGTGGATATCTAATTTTCCCAACAACATTTGTCAAAGAGACTTTTTTTCCAACTTGTATTTTTGGCTCCCTTGTTAAATATCAGATGGCTGTAGGTATGTGAGTTTATATCGGCACCTTCTGTTCTTCCATTGGAAGAACCACCAAGCTACTATTTTATTACTATAGATCTGCAGTAAACTTTGAAGTCTTGGATTGGGGTACTTCCATCATGCTTTGTTTTTGCTCTGGATCACTTTGACTGCTTGTGGCATTTTGTGGTTCCATATGAATTGGTGTGTCTACTTTATTAGAGGTAATGATTTTTAAGGAAGGACAGGTGCATTTTGGCTGGCTTATCATTTTTATTCCCAAGTCACATGGCTCCATCACTATGGGCCTGTGTCTCCACAGATTATCCTGTTGGGGAGAGTGTGGTAGTGCTGAGCTGCTCATCTCCAGGCAGGAGGCAGCAAATAAAGTTTGATAGAGAAGTAGCCATCTGTTTATTGTAATAAAATATAAAAAGTACTATGAATGGCATTAATGTGTTCGTAACATTGTGCAGCAACCTCCACTATTACCTGCAGAACGGTCTCATCACCTGAGAAGGTAATCTTGTACTCAGTAATCAATCACTCCCTATTTTCTCTCTCCTCATCACCTGAGAACTAAACTGCTTTCTTTCTGCATGTTTTTTTAAAAAAAACATGGATAGTTTATATAAATGGGAGTATACAATATCTTGCCTTTGTATCTGCTTTATTTTACTTCCCATAATGCTTTTAGGGTTCACTTATATGGTACCCTCTATCTGTACGCCATGCTTATATTTGTATGGGTATGCTGGTCCTGGGACTTGAACTCAGGGCCTGGGTGCTTTCTCTGAGCTTTTATGTTCAAGACTAGCCCTCTACCATTGAGCCATAGATCAACTTCTGTCATTTTGGTAGTTAATTAGAGATAAGGGTCTCGTGGACTCTGTTGCCTGAGCTGGCTTTGAACCTCAATCCATAGATCTCAGCCTCCTAAGTAGCTAGGATTATAGTTGTGAGTCACGAACACTCATGCTTTTTTTTTTTTTGCAGGTCCTGGGGCTTGAACTCAGGTCCTAAGCATTGTCCATGGGCTTTCCTCAAAGCGAGCTCCTTACCACTTGAGCCACAGTACCACTTCCAGCTCTTTCTATGTATGCGGTACTGAGGAATCGAACCCGGTCTTCGTGCATGCTAGGCAAGAACTCAACCACTAGACCAAACTCCCGGCCCGGTTCATGCTTTATTTTTTTAATTGAAGAGTGGTAATTCATTGTACATACTACATGTTTATTAGTTATTCATGAAATCAAATATTTGGGTTGTTTCTACTTTTGACTAGTGCTACTGTAAACCTTCATTCTTGAACTGTTTTCATTTTTTCTATTTTTAAATTTTATTGTAAAGCTAATATACAGAAGGGCTCCTGTTACATAAGTCAAGTAATGGGTACATTTCTTTTTGAACAGTGTCACCCCTTCCTCATTTTCTCCCAGTTTTCCCCTCCAGATCCCCCTTTCCCCTCTAAATTGTATAGTTCATTTCCAGCATACTGTCTAGTGAGTATCACTCTTGTCTTGTTGCACAAATTTGTCCCACCAATTCTGTGCTCCTCCCATCCCCAAATCATATATTCTTAAGAGAGGATCACAAGGGCTCAATAGCTATGTGCATACGATCATGTAAAATGATGCTTAGCGACATGAAGTCCAGAAAATGGAAACAGGAATATTTTTTTTATTGCACTGCTTGCAGTTCTTCCCCATCGCCTTTGGTTTGTTCCCTTTTGTCCCTGTTTTTTTTTTGTTGTTGTTAATTTCTGTGTCCTTTGTCCTGTATGTATGCTTTCAATTCTTTTGTCTATATTTCCAGGAGTGAAATTGTCAAGTGTTATAGTAACGTTATGTTTAGTTGATTGGAGAATTGCAGCAGCTGTATCCTTTTTATGTGACTATGTTCCAGGGTTCCAATTTGGCCACATCCTTTCTATTGTTATTAAAATCATTCATTTTTGTACTGCTAGGCACCTTTCTCAGACCTCCCACATTCTTCTTAAGCAAGTGCTCTACTACTGAGCTACATCTGCAACGTGTTTCTTTTCATTTTTTCTATCCCAATGATTGGGAAGTTATATTACCATATTCATTGGCATTGCACCAATGAACAGTGTTTCATATGCTTATTACCATTTGTATATCTTCTTTAGTAAAGGACCTATTCAAGTCAGTTGCCCACCCCCATTCTTTTTGTGAAGTACTTAGGGCCAAAACCAGAACCCTTTGTGTGTTATTTGAGCACTCTACTTACTAGTAAGCTGCATCCCTATTCATTCATTCTTATTTTTAATTTTTTTAAAAAGACACAGAATTACTTTATTCTATACAAAGGTGATTCTATCGATACAAGGTAGAATATTTGGAGAGAGATGGTAGTGTTTCGTTGATAGTGTTCAACTTAGCAGATATTTGCATATTAATTAGTACTTTGATTGGGCTAACATTTTTTGTTACATTCTCAAATCTTGTGATCTGAATGAATCATATTTTGAACTTCGCAGGTCTCAATACATATCTAGTAGTTACACAAAATCTTTGTTATTCTCTGTGTAGGTAATGGCAAGCTTCATTTTACATGCCGATAAAATACTTCAGTAGCCAGGCACCAGTGGCATATACTTATAATTCTAGCTACTCAGGAGGCTGAGAGCTGAGAATCTCAGTTTGAAAACATCTTGGATAAGAAAGTCCATGAAACTTTTTAATTCCAGCCAACCAGTCAAAAGCTGGAAATGCATTTGTGTTTCAAGTTTTTTGGGGGGGGGGATTTTTTTATTAAAGAATTTATTAACATTTATTTTTACATCATATTTCAAATGACATGTTTAACAAACAAGTGTTCAAGAAGGGAATCTCCATGTACAATCACTGGCACTTAGTTTTTAGAACATAATCAAAATTAGGCTAAGGGTTTGTATATCATAGATACATACTAATTTATGAAATAAAACATATCTATAGAGTCATAGTTTTTTTGCCAGTCCTGGGCTTGAGCTCAGGGCCTGAGCCCTGTCCTTGGACTTTCTCAAGGCTAGAGCTCTACCACTTGAGCCACAGCACCACTTCTGGCTTTTTGCTACGTATGTGGTACCGAGGAATTGAACCGGGGTCTCCGTGCATGCTAGGCAAGCACTCTACCACTAGGCCAAACTCCCCGTCCTAGAGTCATAGGTTTTTATGTCTATGTAGTTGTGTTTATATTTCCAATACCATGTTTATAGCATTGGGTATGCAAATATTGAGTCCTTGCTCTTGTAATGTTTGGATCTAATAGCCACATATTAAGGATACCATGCACCTTTTGTTCCTTTGGTCTTGACTTGACTCACTCAACATGATTATTTTTAATTTTTTGCTGGTTAAATGGAGACAAGATTCTCGTGGAATTTTCTAGCTCAGGCTAGAATCCACAATCCTCACATCTCAGCCTCTTGACTAGTTAAAATGACTGATGTAAGCGACCATCCCCAGATCATCCATTTTTAGTTGAGTTTTCCTTTTGTTGTTGACTTGCAGTGATAGTGATTGAAACCTTTGTAAAACATGGCGTAAAACTCCAATGATCAAAAACAATCTTTTTTTCTTTTTTCAGTGGTGGGGCTTAAACTCAGGACCTGAGTGCTGCACCTGAGCCTCTTTGTGCTCAAGGCTAGCACTCTACCTCTTGAGCCACAGCATATTCATATTAAGTGAAGTAAGCCAGAACCAAAGAAACACAGGCCCCATAGTTTCCCTTATCTGTAATATCTAGGATAGTCCTAGCAGAGGATCACAACAGTCAAATGGCTATGCAAATATAATCATATGAAATGATGCTAATTAAAATAAACTCCAAGATATGGAAACAAGCTGTTTTTTTATTGTTGATTTTGTTGTTTTTAATATACTGTATGAAATTCTTTCTCCCCCCCATTTGTGTTTACCCCCTATAGGCACTCTTTTTGCTTCTGGTACCCTATGTATTGTATAAACACTTTTCTGATTTGGGGAAGGGAAGGGAATAACAAAATGGTGAAACAAAGGATAAAAGCTGAACCACTGAACACCGACACTGATAAGATCCTAGGTTGGATGAAATTTACAACTTGGGGAGTGGGAATTGGTGGGAGGGGAAGTGGGAGAAAAACAGGGAGGAAGTAAAACTGTTTGACAAGAAATATACTCATTGCCTTACTTATGTAACTGTAACCCCTCTGTACATCACCTTTACAACAAAATTAAATTCAATTAAAAAAAAAACTCCAATGATTCCAGCAAGAAACTAACAATGGAGTTCAGCAAAGTTGCAGAATATAAAATGGACATACAACAGTCAGTAAGTTTTGTTCTGTTATAGTCAAGTATATAAAAAAGAAATCAGAACAACAATGCCAGCCAGGAGTAGTGACCCATACCTGTTACTCAAGCACTACAAAAACTGAGACAGGAGGATTGAGTTAAGACATAATGGAATATAGTACAGTAGCTACATGGTCAGTCTGTAGACAGAGCTAAGTAGTACTTGTCTAGCATGCACAATGCTCTGGATTTATCCTTAGAAACACACACACACACACACACACACACACACACACACACACACACATACCATGTGCACACTCAAACACACATTCACCATCACACCACACACAAACACACACACACACACACACATACACACACACACACCATGTGCACACTCAAACACACATTCACCCTCACACCACACACAAACACACACACACACACACAGATTAATGTGTGTGCACATACACAGAGTCCTGGAAAATTATTTCTTTCAATTTCTGGAACTGTGAGTCTGAATGTCATTCCTAGGGAAGCACTCAATAGCCTCAGGGGGGAAAGCTATGAACAAATTTATCCTCTGGGGGGACATGTTTCTAGTGTATCCTCCTGTAAAGCTTCCTTTCATTCATCACTCCCTGGAAATTGGTAGATTCTCCCATGAAAGAATTCTGTATTCACTGTGAGCCCCCATGAACTGAACAGCCCAATAACCCTGGTTTAGTTTCACCCCATGACTGTCCTTTACCATATCCTAGGAGATATGGTGTCATTTGGGCGATATAGCCACTAAGCTGGAGCTCCCTCTCTGAATGGCATGGTTGTCATAGTTCAGTGAGGATATAGAGAATGAAGCCCTGAACTACAAAGTTTCTATGACCACTATTTTTCTTTTCCCTAAATGACCACGCTGGTGTTCCTATACCCATAGCATGAAGGCTGGCTTTCTTTTTCAGTCCTGAGCCTTGAACTCAGGGCCTGGGCATTGTCATTGACCTTTCTCAAGCTATTGCTCTACCACTTGAGCCACAGCACCACTTCTGGCTTTTTCTGTGTATGTGGTACCAAGAAATCAAACCCAGAGCTTCCTGCATGCTAGGCAAGCACTCTACCACTAGGCCACACTCCCAACTCTGACCAGTAGTGGTTTTGTTTCTGCTTTTGTTTTGAGTGGTACTGGGATTTGAATTCAGAGTCTCCCACTTGCTCAGCTTATTTTAATCAGTTGGCATTCTACCACTTGAGCCACACCTCAAGTCTTTTTGCTGATTATTGTTAGATGCAGTTCCCTAGACTTGTATTTGTCCATGCTAGCTTTGAATCTTGGTCCTCCTGAGTAGGCCTCATGCTGCTGAGCTGTCAGGGTCCTTAGCCCTAAGTCTGAGGTTTCAACCTCATGCTGCTCCCAAACTCTTATAAGCCCAGGACTTACTGCTACTTGTCCACTGTCATCCCGTGTACCACCTGCAAACACACACTTACGGTCAAAAATAGCTGGTAACATTTTGATCCATTAAAAATTTCTATCTAGGTAGAGAAGGATCCTAGCCAGCCTATATGTAACGTAAGTATTCTTTCGGTCCTATTGTTCCATACTCTGCCTTCATTTTCCATCAAACAAAGATGAAATGCACATCGAAGGGTGAAATCATGCTTAATCCCTGAATAGCAATATGGACATATTGCAGTTCAGTCTGTTTCTGGGATAGGAGAAAGAACAATGATATTTAGCCCTTAATAGGTGAAGAATGGTATTGTAGTAGGTCTTGAGATTTGGAAGATGACGTGTTAGCAACATTGTTGAAAAGAGCATGACGCCTTCCCTTGTGATGACCCTAAGCACATAGTATAAGCTGACAGTTATCTTCATCTTCCTTTTCACTCTCTGAGGAGCTTTCGCCAAAGGGGCGTGGCTTCTTGTAAATACAAACACATTAGATGAGCAACGGGCTGAGTGTTCATCGTCTGTCGTGACTCTTGTCCATTCCACCCTTTTGCCTGACTTCTCCTTCGGTACAATGGGCAGGTTACTACTTTGGAGCCCATTTTCTAGAGTAATTGTGTTCTCAGAGATGACTTCTACCAGCTGAGATTGTGAATCTTCCATAGTAGAGATGGAAGAAAGATGAAGAAGAGAAACTGATATATTCATGGCGATTGCAAGAAATACTATTGTGAATCAAAATTGTAGTCACAGTAAGAATTGCGATATTGTACTTATTTCTTTATCTTAGATTCCCCAGCTAGGTTATTCTTGCTTCTGACTTGCTGTTTTCGATCAAAGTCAGACCTTGGAATCAAAGAACAGATTTTGGTTACCAAGGAAACTGAAGAAAAGAAATCTGGACCAAACTAGTTCGATTTCCTGTTATATAGCAAATGGTATTTTAAAATGCACCACTTCACCAAACAGATTTAGAAATACTTACCAAATGGATGTTCACATCTTATTTTTATTTAAACAGTAACAACACATACAAACACTATCTCATCCTTTCTACATAATCATATGTATCTGAGTATGACTATCATCTACTATGCATATTAATGCGTGTTAAAGCTAAGTCTGGACTAGAACTCAGGTGCCAGATTATGTAGGGAATTTTTCACTTCATATTGGAGTCTTCCTAGAACCACTAAATTTTCTTTTATCAAAGAAAACTTCATGAACGAAACAATTACTAATTTTGTCACTAACAAAAGGCAAACAATTTGGTATTATGAAAGGGCATAAATCCAAATGTGGTCAGAAGCATATCTGATAAGTAGTAAGGGGTTCAGACAGGGAAAGGCAGAGTAGCAGGATGAAAAATACATTGGGAAAGAAAACAGGAATGACTAGAATTGTATGGATCCCTTTATATACATATCCATATGATGATAAACTCCACAGGTTTATTCCTGGGCTTATATAAATATTCTATCAACAGCCATCCTAGGGAAACCAGTTTTATTTTGCCTTTATTATTGCTGTCTCCATGACAACCCAGAGACACAGAAGGTATGTTTGTTTTTGTCCCCTAGGAGATCTGGCTTTAAGTTCTAGGTGGACTTGAAAAATATTGCTCTGTACACCTGTTTGTTTTGTGAAAGATCCAGATCTCTAAAACTCCCTAGCTAAGCATTTCAAATCCTGTCAGTGTTCATTCAAGCCTGAAAATTTCATTTACCTTCCAGAACTGTCTTTTAGAACTGTGGTTTTCAGACTTAGATACATGTCAGAACTCCTTACAGTTGTTTTTTTTTTAATTGCATATCATCAGGTTCAACATGGAAAGATTAAAATTCAAACATGGCATAAATAGTTGAGCCATAGATATCTGAGCCAATATTTTCTTAGCTATACTTTCAGCCAAAATTCAGTTCATGGGCCAGAAATGTGCCACTTTTGCTTAGGACTTCTTAACTTTATATCATCCTTAAAAGAATATATATTGAAGATATCTTGACAGTTTACCTATTACTGTATATATGCTGTGATAATTGTAAAATCACAAAAAGTTTAAAATAACAGTACCATTTACCTAGATTACCCCAAGGATAACATCTTATGTAGCTTAATTTATTAATTCTTATTAATCTCAATACAATACTATTAGATGACAACCTTTCTTTGAAAATATGTAACCATGTTATACATTGTCATTTTCTTCCCCTCCACCCTGTTTACTGTACATTTTATCACATGCTTAGGTTCATGTAATCACAATCACAACTGAGATTAAGAACTATTTCAACATCCCCAAGAATCTCTTACTACTCATAATATTTATATCTTCTTCAGTGCCTTCTATCACACTGACCAGCTGTTGAAAATGGTCTAAATGTCTCTAAATAGCATGCTGCTTGCTGTTGAGTTTAACAGCTCCTGCATCAAGCTCTAGAGTTTGTGGTCCATGAAATTAAAGTCAGAATTCTATCACATGGCTGTGTCCCACTTCTGCCTGGCTTGTGACACTCTGGAGGAGCATAAGAAAGCAGGGGACAGCATGGACACAGAGATGGAACCCTGTGGTTCACCTTACAACCTACAGTTCCTCTCTGACAGCTTTGTGCTGCTCTCTTGTTCTGAAGTCACATTCATTTGCTATTGTGACCTTGGGAGTGTCACCAACACTGTGCTAAAGCAAGGACATGCGTGGAACCTGGACATCAGACCATATCGCCTATATTTTGCCAGAGGCTTTCACAGGTGCACCTCCAGGCTGTGGTCCTTTGATCTGACTACTTGCTGAGCATCTGGCACATGTGGAATTGCCCAATTTTGTCTTAAACTGTTTAGCCACAAGTTTGACTGACAAGACTGTGTGGCTGTAATGTGCCCAGCATGAGAATTCAGTGTGGCTCTTGACATGCCACCATGGCCCTGTGCTATTCTTTGCTCTTTCTTCTAACAGTAAGTATTTGGAATCGACTGGCAAAGGCCAGCTGTTTAGGCTTCCCAATCCTTCCTCTCAGACAGCATCACCAGCCTGGCCTTCAGCCCACACAGAAGACTGGTCACCTCTGATTAATTCATTTTCTGTTTAATTAATTTGATAATATGTGGTTTTGATGTTTATTTTTACCTCTTTATATATTCTGGATATTAATCTTTTGTTCAATTAATACCTTGTCAAGATATTTTCCATTCTTAAGGTTGTTTCTTCATTCTGATGATTGTTCCATTTGATGTGTAGAAGATTATTTTAATTTGTGCTATTCCAATTTAGGATGCTTGTTCTTATGCCTTGAAACATTAGACTCCGATTAAGAAAATATTTTTTTCCATATCTCCAAAATTTTGCCCATGTTTGCTTCCAAGTTTGAGATCTTATATGAAGAGTATTGAGCTATTCTCAATTAATTGTAATACAGGGTGAGGGATAGAGGTCTAATTTCAGTATTATACATGTGGAAAATCAGTTTATCCTACACTACTTGTTAAAGAAACTATCTTTTCTCCAATATGTGCGTTTTGGCTCCTTTGTCAGCCGTCATTTGGAAGTGGCTACATCGGTTATTTGTGGATCTTTTAATCTACTTTTCCTTTATTGGCTTTGATATTCAAAGTTCTAGTTTTCCATATGAGGTTTTTCTATTTCTGTGAAGAATGACATTAAGATTTTGAAGAGAATTGCATTGGATCTCTAAGTTTATTTGGGTAGTAAAACAATATTGTCTGTCAATCTGTGAACAAGGGCTATATTTCTGCTTTCTTGTGTCTTCAGTTTCTTCAAAGTTCTATAGTTATCACTATATAAGTTTTTCATCTCCTTATTGAAGTTTATTTGTAGGTAAAATTTTAAGGATATTGTGTATAAGATTTGTTTCCCAATTTATTTCGCGTCCTATTCATTATTGAAGCACTACTGATTTTTGAAGATTATGCTTGTACCTTGCTACTTTGCTAAGAAGTGTCTATCAGATCTGTATATTTTTGGTGTCATCTTTAAGGTTTTCTAAGGTTATGATCCGATCATCAGTAAATGGGGATAATTTCATTTATCCATATATATATATATATATATATATATCCCTTTGATAGGTTTTTCTTTCATTATTGACCTAATAGGAATTCAAGCATTGAATAAGAATGGGAGAATTAATACCTTTGTCATTTGTTCATGATTTTAAAGAAAATGCCTTTAGTTTTTCCCCAATTAGTTATGATTTGGCTATTGGTTGTCATATGTAGCCTTTATTATGTTGAGATATGTTCATTTTGTTCTTAGTTTCTTCAGAGGTTTCATTATAGAAGATACTGAAGTTGACTAAAAGCTTTTTCTATGTCTATTGACATAACTGTGATTTTTGTCTTTGGTTCTGCTTATAATTTTATTGGTTTCTGTATATTGAATAATCTTTGTGTCTAGGGAATGAAACAAATTTGATCATGATGTATAATCTTTTTAATGGTTCTTCACTTTGTGTTTCAAGGATTTTACTGAGAATTTTGTGTCTATATTCCTTATAGAAATTGAGATCGAAATTTTTTCTTTCATTTTTTAATCTTCAAATATGTGTACAAAGTAGTTAAAATTTAACATGTCCATTTATTTGTCCAGTGTTTCTTGACAAGAGTCAACCCTATCAGCTTTTCCCACATCCTCTCTATTCCTTCTCTGGATTCATGTTATCATTTGTGCTTCCTTTATCACAAGTCTACATTTTCTGTTATGACTGCATTTGTCCACCCATTCACTTTCCCTTGGGTCCATGTCACTACCACTTCACCATCCATTCAAACTTTCTTCCAGCTTCCTGATACTCATTATTAAAGGATTAAAAACTATCAATTGTTCAAAAGATTTACTCTGTAAAATTTCACCCCTGATACAATAACACATTAGTCACATTGATTGTGGTTATATGCACATGCCCCTGAGTGTGTTTACATGAGAAATTGTATTCTGATTCTCAAAGTCACATATGAGATAAAATAGGCATCCTTCTTTTGGGGGAACTGGCTTAACTTGCTCAGTATGATATTTTTCAAATCCATTAAGTTCCCTGCAAATGACAAAATTTCCTCCTTCCTGATGGTTACATCCAATTCCCTTGTATACCTATCTCACATTTTTGTTCCATTTGTCCAGTTTAGAACATCTGGTCTTTCTCTATAACTTGGATATGGTGAATAGTGCAGCAATAAACATGGATGTGCAAGTGCCTTTATTGTATCCTATGCTACATTATCTCACCTAAACGCTCAGTGATATCACTGTACCACAGGGTAGCTCTATTTTTAATTTTATGAAGACTCTTCACACAGATATCCATAATGGTTGCACTAATTTACATTTACATACATTCTCATCAGCAGGTAAGAATGTGTGTCTCTTTTCCTCCACATCCTTTGCCAGCATTTGTTATTGTTAGTAGTCTTGATGCTGGCCAACTCACTGGAGTGAGATGGAATTTGAATGTTGTTTTGATAGAGATGGTGAGCATTTCTTCACATATATTGGCCTTATGTACTGCTGAGAAGTTTCTGTTTAGCTTATTTGTGCATTTATTAATTAGGTCATTGACAATTTGGTGTTTTTCTTTTTTTTTTCTTTTTGTTGGTCATAGGGCTCTGACCCTGAGCTCTTCAGCTCAAGGCTACTGCCCTATCCCTTGAGCCACAAAGCTGCTTCCAGTTTACTAGTGGTTAATTGGAGATAAGAGTGTTATGGAAGCCTGGCGCGGTGGCTCATGCCTGTAATGCTAGCTACTTGGGAGGCTGAGATCTAAGGATCTTAGTTCAAAGCCAGTCCAGGCACTAAAGTCCATGAAGAACTCAGGAACTCTGGGCCTGGGCCCAGAGGTAGGGCAGTAGCCTTGAGCTGAAGAGTTCAAGGACAGAGCCCAGACCCAGAGTTTAAGCCTCATAACTGAAAAAAAAGGTGTTATGGATTTTAGTGCCTGGGCTGGCTTTGAACTGTGCTCCTAAGATCTCAGCCTCCTGAGTAGCTATGATTATAGGCATGAGCCACTGCGCCTGGCTAGGTTTTAATTTTTCAAACTCCTTTTATATTTTGGTATTTAGACCTTTGTCAGATATATAGCTCAGAATGATCTCCCATTCTATAGACAGTTGGTTTTTTGTTTTGTTTTGGTTTCTTTTTTCAGTCATGGGGTTTGAACTCAGACTGGATGCTGTCCTTGAACCTCTATGTGCTCAAGGCTAGTGCTCTTCTACTTGAGCCACAGTGCTACTTCCGGTTTTTGAATGCTTAATTGGAGGTAAGAGTCTCATGGGCTGGTTTCTGCCTGCGATGGCTTTGAACCATAATCCTCAGATTTCATCCTCTTGAGTAGCTAGACTACAAGCATGAGCACCAGTGACTAGCACTATGTGCTGTCTTTTTATCTTAGAATCTATATCCTTCACAGTGCAGAACCTTTTAAACATGATGCACTCTCAATTGTAAATTCTTTTGCCTGAATCCCTGGACTTCTACATACTCAGGAAGTTCCTGCTTGTGCCAATTAGTTCTAGTTTTGCTTTTTCCTATAGTAATATCAAGGTTTCAGCTTTTAGATTTAGGTCATTGATTCACTTTGAATTTATATTAATAAAAGGTGAGGTGCAAGGATCAAATATTAGTCATCTGCATATAAATGTTTAGTTTTTCCAGTTCTATTTGCTCAAGAGGTGATCACATATTTTTGACTCATTTGTCAAACATTACATGGTAGTGTACATGTGGATTCATTTCTGGATCTTCTAATCCATTATGTTGTTACAGGCCTGTTTTTTTTTTTTTGCAAATTCTGTTTTTGCTACTATAACTCTACAGAAAAGATTGAAATCTGGAATTGTGATACCTTCAACACTGACATTTTTTTTGCCAGTCCTGGGCTTTGGCTCAGGGCCTGAGCACTGTCCTTGGACTTTCTCAAGGCTAGAGCTCTACCACTTGAGCCTCAGCACCACTTCCGGCTTTTTTCTATGTATGTGGGACCTAGGAATCCAACCCGGGTCTTTGTGCATGCTAAGCAAGCACTTTAACCACTAAGCCAAACTCCCAGCCCCAACACTGACATTTTTGCCTAGGGTTGCATTGACTATTAAGAGCTCTTTGTGCTCCCATATAAACTTTACAATTGCTTTTTCTATCGCCCATGATGAATGACATTAGAATTTTGGTAAGTATTACATTGTATTTGTAGAGGTGGATGCTTGGAATTTCATTTGTAGGTTCATAAGAAAGCTTAGTACTTGGTACTACATTCTACTGTGTCCCCCAGATAGCTAAGTGGGTGGGGTTGTAGTCTCAGGCTTCTACTGTGGAATGGGACACTGGAGATTTCATTCACATAGTTATCACTGGGAATCTTAGTAGTTAAGACTGCAGTTTTATGGGTCTTTCAATGATCAGGCCCTTGGGACTACCAGTTTACTGAGTCCATTGTGGATTTGGGTGCTTAAGGGTGCATTCATATGGGTTTACAGTGAAGCTAGACATTCAGAGCTGCATACTGCTGGGTCTAGAGTGAAGCCATGTGCATTGGCTGCACTGAAGTTGGTCCCCTAGGGATCTAGGTGCTCATGGCTGCATGCTTCCTAGTCTGCTGTGGAGTTGGACATGAAAGGCTTCACATATGTGGGTATGCTGGGGATCCAAGGTTTAATAATTTTGATTTCCTCTAGCCACTATCTGACTAGACTTTTTACTAGCATCCTTTTCAGCTTAATTAATTACCTGCATGCCTTTCCTTGAAGGCACAAAATTGTGGGTTTATGTTTGGTGGATGCATTGTCTCATTATAATTTATTATCCCAACATAGCTGGTAATGTTTACAAACCTCATTTGCAAGTTAATTGCAATTGTATGAATTATGATAGATGAATATGAAATATAATACTGTGATGATTAACCTAGGTTGGCAACGATATTGGATTAGTAGATACACAGAAGATTAATAATGCATATCAATCGGTGTGAACCTGAGAGCATTTCCAGAGATAATTATAGCCAAAAAGCCTGACCTAATCTAGGTTTAATACATTGGGAGTTTGAAAGTTTGAATATAAACTATCAAATGGAAGGTTCCTGTTTTTAGGAATCAATTGACTATCAGAATGATTTTGAAAGGTATAATGTAGCCCTTGGAAAATTCTTGTCTCATTCCTCTGGCCATCATAAAATGAGCCACTTCATTTAACCACACTCTTGCTACTATGATGTTTGGTCTCACCATTAGCCCACAAGAGTAGAATAAGCCACCTGAAATCTCTGAAAACAAGAACCAAAATAAATCTCTCCTCTTGTTATTTTTTCCCTCAGATATTTGTTACAGTAATGAAAAGTCTGGCAGAGTAAACTGGTATCAGAAGTGTGGTCACTGCTATGACTATTCTCAATTATGTTGTTCGTAGCATATGCGAATTATTTGCAGGATCAATTTGAAAATTTGAAGATACAGGCTAGATAAACCCTAGAATTGTATAAATAGAACTTAATGGGAAATTCTGGACAGACACAAAATCACAATGTCAAGAGAAATGAGAAATTGTTCATGAGGTCTCAGATAAAACCACGAACTCAATTAAGAATGGACTAAAGGTCATACAAGTTATCTTGGAGCAAAATATTGTCAACATAATATCCATGAGCTGAGAGTTTATACAA